>NW_020955369.1:1587585-1589114 GCF_003031625.1 Empidonax traillii | reverse complement strand
AAAAAAAAAAAAAAAAAAAAAAAAAAAAAAAAAAAGCGCCCCAAAAACTTTAGTTGCACAATGTTACCAAATAGGAATTAATTCCCTAAATGCCTTTCAGGATCTAGCTTCTAAGGTGTATCTGCACAAAATTTAAGAGTTGTGCACAGATCATCAAACTGGTAATGATCAAGCTAATCTTGAAACAGGAAACAATCTAGATGAGCTCATTAGACTTAATACTTGCCCTAATGGTTGCAATTAAATAGCTTGCAAGCCAGAGTGATACATCTATCTGGTTTTGTGTGGGGCACACCCTGTGTGGAAGTACCCTTGCAGGTAAATGCCACCTGAGGGTTCAGAGACACCTTTTTTCTGTGCTCCATTATGTACATCCATTGCATTATGTAGATGGATCCTTGGTTCCAACTACGGGCATCCTGATTTTAGCCTTACTGCTTTACAATTCAATTCCCACTTGTGATAAAAACTTCTGCCATTACAGCACTATTCTCTTTCTTTCATTATGAACCAGCCTTTTTAGGTAGGTAATTGGGAATCATCTAATGGAATCAGTCAGTCAGGTGAGGTGTGGCTGAAAGGGAGGAGAGCTGCTTTCTCATCCCTGCCCTCCTTCAGGCTCCATGCTCCTTCCTTTTGTCAGACATCTTCCTTCAGTGTGCAAAGGGTGGGTTACATCTTCCCGATGTCCAACCTGAACTTCCCCTGGTGCAGCTTCAGGCTGTGTCTTCTTGTCCTGTCCCCTGTTACCTGGGAGAAGGGGCCAACCCCCACCTCCCAGGGAGCTGTACAGCTACGACAGGTAGTTGTGAAACCCCATGGCATACCAAACTTCCACATATATTTTGAATAAACTTGGATCATCAGGGTGAGTTTACACGGGATCAGAGTTTCGCATCATGTTATTGGGGTGTTTTTAATGCAGAATAAAGGATTTTTAAGTGGGAGATATTGTGTTCTTGCTGCTGCATTATTGACTGCACACCCACACAGGGCAGCTTATCACGATGGAAGAATCTACAAAAGCCTTGGTTAGAGAGCTGATAGTGTTCTTAGTTAAGGTAGGAATGGCCAAAGTTCTGTTTGTATACCCAGAACTTACGTTTTACTATGTTTTTACATAGGCATTGTATGCATTATTTGATTATTAAGTGGACAGGCACCTGACTTCCAGCTCTCCAAACCAGATTTATTTATGCTTATGCATATTATTAGTTCATCCTTAAAACTGATCTATTAAAACTAGCATTTTTTTGAGCTTGATTGGCCAGGCAATGTGAAAAAGAATGAATATGGGAGGAAACATGTAAGGAAGAGACATTTCATACGTGTGGCACTGGGGGAAAAGCTGATGTTATAATGAGTTGTAATTAGGAGTTTTGTTATGTGAAATAGTATTTGAGAACAACAACCCTGAAAAATAAATGGTTTTGAATTGCCATTTATTTGAAATGCCAGTTTTCTTCATCCTTTCTCTGTTTTATTTTGGTTTTAATGGCAAAGGCCAGTTTTCTGCACTTGTTGCCAAA
>NW_020955369.1:1546123-1586484 GCF_003031625.1 Empidonax traillii | reverse complement strand
GATGTTATAATGAGTTGTAATTAGGAGTTTTGTTATGTGAAATAGTATTTGAGAACAACAACCCTGAAAAATAAATGGTTTTGAATTGCCATTTATTTGAAATGCCAGTTTTCTTCATCCTTTCTCTGTTTTATTTTGGTTTTAATGGCAAAGGCCAGTTTTCTGCACTTGTTGCCAAATTCTTATTCCCTTATGATCAGAAAAGTAATATCTTAAAAGCCAATTCATGTCTGGGTTAATGCAAGTTTAAAAAACTGCCTATAAAGCTATATAACCCTGCTTGTGCTTTTATATAAATGGATGGCCCTCTCAAAATAAATAGTAGGAGGGTTCTTGAAAACCGTGGTCACACACTGCAAAGGATTCCCGGGAAGGAAATGCCAGAAAATGTTCTGCTAGGCCTGTGCATGACAAGTTCTGAAGTGTAACTGGGGAGCAAGACAAAAGGAATTGCAAATGAAGCGTGGAACCCCTCCCTCCCCACCCACCTGCCAGGGGCTGGGTGCTGTGCTGAGGTGCTAATCGTCTGTGAGCCTCCTGCCTGACGTGCCGGCACCAGAACGGGGGAGATGTACAACACAGATGTATTTTGGGTTTCATTCAGCCATCTTATTATTTTATGAGTTACGAGGGAGCATCGTCATTTTTAATCTAAGGGAAAAATCCTCTCGCATCTGCTAGGCATTTGTCATACGAATGAGAAAAGACAAATCTTTTCTTAGCAATAGCATGAAATCGCTTCCCCAGATTCCCTCTAGCTTTAAAAATAGCTTTGTGCTACAAACACCATCACATCAGACTTGGCATCAGCAAAATTCTATGAGCAATGAAGGAAGATTTGGTCACAAAAGGGTCACTTTTACCCCAAAGCGTAATTTTCTTCCTATTCTTTCTACTTTTAGTTGGCAGAAAAAAGGGAAAGGATAATCTTTTTCTGTGAGATAAAGATAAATAAAGAGACTTCAGCCTACTCAGAACTGTAAAGAGAACAGCAGGATATTTAAAAAATGAAAATCCATTTAATATTCAATATTCATCAAGTGAACACTGTGATACCTTTAAATATATTCATATTGCTCATGCTAGATTATAGAAACACTTGTCCTTCAGAACAGTGCACAGATGTTTCAAAAGATTCAGTTGTCAGCTATTTAAATGATTCTCAAAAAACATAAACCCCAGAAAAAAATTGCCACTGTGAGGCATGATGAGTAACATTCTACAAGTTACTTTTTGCCTAGGACTAGTACACCTCTACGCAATTCATGTACTCACATCAAATTTGATAATTTTTTTGGCAAATATTGGTAAGTACTATGCTCTTATCACAGCAGAATTATTTTTATCATTGCTTTGCAGCATGATTTTCACAGTGTAACTAAGGTACATGATTTATCTGAAAACATTTTTGAGATTTTGGGTTAGACTTTCAAATAACAGAATCATAGAACTGCCCAGGTTGGAAGGGCAGTACAACCTTTCATGGGAAAGGGAGCCTGCATGAGATTATTTAGCACCCTGTCCTTTACATCTTTAAAACCTGTAGTAATGGGGACTCTACCACTTCCCTTCACTCTTTTGAACCCGCTCCAGTCTGTCCTGGTCTTCGTGTAATTGCGGGGATTGGAACTGGACAGGGAGCTCCAGGTGTGACCTGACATGTGCCGAGTAGAGTGGGATGATCAGGTCTCTATCTCAGTCAGCAGTGTCCCTGTGGATGTAGCCCAGGATATGATCCACCCGTGTTGCTGTATGAGCCACCTTCAGCACGTCAGCTTGCTGCACACCAGAACCCCCAGGGCCCTTTCACCAAAGCTGCTCCCTGGCCACAGAGATCCTGACATGATGTGGGGCCCATTCACACACACTAACGCTCAAAGACAGACCACCAGCCCCACAAAGACTCATTTTTCTGTCACTTCCGTTTTTACAGTAGAGGCACATTGATAAATAGTAATCATTTAGCCAGCCCTTGCCAACTGATGTTAATTACATTTAAGATTAAGTATCATGAACCATTCCCTTATTTTAATTATAACTTTAATGGAAAAATCGTGCTGGTGATTTTATTGCCTTTATTATTTACTTTAAGTCACTCACTTTGATATACATTACAGCCATCTGTTTCATTTATTAATTTCTCCATGCTCCTTTTTATTATGTTGTGGGTTTTTTTTTTTCAGTTTTGATTGTCAGTTTTACTTGCTCACTGTTATTATAATCACAGAGAGTAAGTACCACAAAAAGATTTTGGGGTTGTGATGCTCAGTGTTATAACATCTTGCTGTTCTGATGCCCTCAAAAAAATCCATAGCTGTGAGACAAAATTTGATTAATCTTTGAAAGGCCAGGGAAGGGGATGGTTGGGGATGCTCAGACAAGTGAGCCCTTCTCTTTCTTTTAACCTACCTGTCTAACTCTGGATGAACAGGCGTGCCTCTAGTTGCAATCCACAGTCCCATACTCTTGGCTTGACAGGTCTCTTTTTCCATCCCCTCAAAATACAGCGAGAAAAATTTCTTTTAAATATGGCTGGATAGTTGGCATCCTCTTTTATACAACACTCTGCTATGTACAGCACTGACACAGCTTGATTCAATTTACCACATCATTCCACCTCCCAAAGTCCCTATCCACCTGATATTTAGTGCATCTGGGGGATCACATAAATTCACGAGGTTTTGGTGGCCTCATTACCTTCAAAAGGCTCGATGAGAATTCAGTTCAGGTGTCGATCATGACTGGTACATTGGGGTAAATCTCAGCTGACCAGTTAGAAGAGCTGGGGACTGGTATGTGTCATCAGCATGGTGCACAAAAATGAAATTGTACACTTGGGATTGGGCAGGATGCCTGCTTAGAGGACAGGTGTCTGAACTTCCCCAAAAACCCCAAGTCTCTTCCGCACAGAACTGACCTCAAAACTTCCTGCACTGCTATTGCTCGTTTTCATCCTTTGGAAGAAATTTTTAATTTTTTTTTAAAATTTTAAGTATTTTATAATGTGATGTTGGCTTTCCTTTGGAAGGATCAGAATTTTGGAGATATGTTATATTTACTTTAAAATTTTCACCTCTTTTTGAGATCTGAGTTTGCTTTGGTTTTTTTTTTTTTTTTTTGTTTGGGTTTTTTTTCATTTGTTTTTGGTTTTTTGTGTTTTTTTTTAACTAAAGAGTAGAAAAGGCATGATTAAGATAATTAATCTAAATCTTTGTCAATATTTATTAACTGTATACAGAATTAATTTTAAATTGCATGTAACTTGACTGCAGCAGGTTTGCAAGTCATAAATTATCTGATTCTCATGAGCACACGAGTATAATTATGGACTGTGTGGAAGCATAATGTTGATCTTTCATTTATGATTACAATATAAAAGGCAATTTTCAGCCCACTTTAGTTCTTAGTTCAGCAATTTTATGTATACATATATATGTATATACTTTAGCCTAAAAATACTTCTGTTGGAATGGATTTTAGAAAAGGAGGCAGTTTCTTGTTGAGAAGCAAGAATTATCTAACAGTTCCATTTCATCAGATGTGTCTGGAGAAATATACATTATCTTCATACTCTTTTCAATTATATTGAATAGATGGAAATTATAACCAGGTGGGAATTTCTGTTCTGCTTCCATCTGGAAAGCATAAGATATGATTTAACTTAAGAAACTTACTGTTATTACTTTTATTCTTTGCTTCCTTCCTGCCAGTCTAGATATACTGACTTTTACAATGCAACATTTTATTGAGCTCGGATTTGAAATTATACTTGTAGCTTACAAATTTCCTACAATAAAAATTAAGATCGGAGATAATACTTAGGAACCTATTAAAAGCGTGCAACTTGTATGGCACAAAATGAGCAGCAAGGTTCTTGGTGCCCAGGCTTTCCATTAATAATTTCATGTAAGAACAGTGACAGGTAACGTGATGCTTTCTAGTTTTCAACTAAAACATGAGCTGAATAAAGCCGTTTACCTGCCTTTAGAGCTTTGCCTGACCAGTGAAAGATATCTGAAAAATATTTCCCTGTAATAGAAATGGTGTGGTGGGCTGGAAGAGTGAACTGCAGGGAGAGCCTCACTGGGACCCTGTTCCAGGTGGGACAGAGAGACAGAGTCTTCACTTTCAGGCACATGAGGTTAAAAATGTCAGAGGCTGCTGGATCCTTTCCTGTAAGAAGACTCTTACATTGCTTGTGTAAATATGTAAGTGAGCACTGCAATCTTTTTTTGGGCCTCACACACCTCAATTAGGTTCACAATGAGAGAGCAAATAATTGTATAAATGTTAAAGATGGGGATGTCAGCTTGGTATTATTATAAATTAAAGATGAAACTAAGAGGATTGAACTCAGATGTATTATGTTGAAATCATTGTATAACTGCTTAATGAATGGTCTTGAGAAAGTAAGATTTATGCTACAGCAGACCCCTTGACTACAGAATAATATAGTACAGAATATAGTTTTTCAGTGTGAAGTATCTGGAATAACAAGAGGACTGTGCTGTTGCACGATGCTAATAAAATTTGTTCACCCTGGGATAAAACATAAGGGCAAGCCAAGGGTGCAAAGCCTAATGGGATCATGTTGGAGGATTTTTGTGGAAGGAGGGATCCAAATCAGGTAGACCTGGTGCTTTGTATTGGAAATAGCCCTTGGGGTGTGTGTTTCCCCACACATTCCCTGCACTGTCTGGAAGTGTGTTGGCTGATGCAAGCAAAGGCTGGGCTGGGGAGCACACAGACAGTGAGCAGTCTGGATAATCGCAGGCCAGACCTTCAACCTGGGCCTGTGTCTTTATTTACTAGTACAGACATAGCCTAAGGGCCTGATTAGCTCAAAATAAGTCTCTCTGGTGTGTCCAATTTTCTAGGTGAAGGAGACCAGATGACTTTAAGAAATGCTGTGCTATTGCAGAAATGGAAGTGAGATCTCTTGTGTCCTCTGCTCTCCTGCTATGTATTCAGTTGTCCATAAATTTTGCTGACTTGTTCTGTTATGTATTAGCTTAGATCCTCAAGGATGCCGCAAAATATGATATGAGGTATGTGTGAAGAAGGTGCTCTGGTGGCCTGACTATGTGTTGTGTTGTAATGGAGGGGGGATTTGATATTGCAAGTGGCTTTTCCAGTCTCACATCTCTAACGCCTCACACTGTCTGATCCAGACCAGGTCCGTCAACTGCCATCCTAATTTACTTTTCTTGCCATTTGGCTGTTTGGCACATGCATATGTGCATGGCAGAAAATTGTCGCTTTGTATTGAGTCTGATCCATGACAATTTCTTACAAACCTGGAAACTCTGATGCTGCTTCTTTTCTTGGGAGATGGCGTGAGGGAGCAATTTGAGAAAGCATTGGGCAAAAGGTATGTTTGAAACAAACTGGTTCTGGGTAAAAAAAGAGATTAGAGAGAATGATCTGAATGATTTTCAGGCTGATGATTACATGAAACTACCCTGCTCTGTCTCAGCCATTTCGCTTCAATTTTATGGGAATAGAAGTGACAATAGAAAGAGTGCAAATTGCAAGAACCAATTTTTCCGAATGCTTTAAAAAGTGAACTGAAATGTCTGCAGTAATTCTTAGTGCAGTGAGGAAGGGAAAAGAAAACTAAAAAGCATGTCTATAAAAGTGTGTAAAAATGGTCCACGTTGCAGATGAATGTATCGAATTAGCATCACAGTCTAATTTTCACTCCCTTGAAAGTAATTAACCTGTTAATTACCCTCTTATTGTGGTTTTAGAAACAAAAGGAGCTAAGACTTTTAAATACATCTCATTCTTAATGCCTTCTATTTTATTTTTATCCCTGCCTTTTGATTTTCTCTGCAAAGCACTTTAAAGCTTATCTGTGAAGCATTTCAGTGCCTCTGTTTCAAAGGCTTAAGTAGCCTTTCACTGGCTCTGTGCTGAGACTGAATTAATTTGCTGTTGGTACCAGACCCAGAGATGTGTAGAACTCCTTGATGCTGAGCAAACTCACTGCCTGCAAGAAAAATCAAAAAGGAAAACCCTTCCACTCCCAAGCATCCATGGTAAGAGAAGCTCTTGCCTGTGAAAAACCACAATACCTTGATATCTAAATACCATTCATTATTTTTAGTGAGTCTGCCTCTGATGATTTGAGGCAATCTGCCTACAGAGCTTATGAACTCCTTGTGACAGTATGAACTGAGTATAACGTGACCAAACTGCCAGCTGCATTTTGGATACACAGCCTTTTACCTTCTCTGTTGTCTTATCATCTCACATCAACTGAAACCCCAAGGGGGCATTAAATAAACTTGGTAATTCAGATGCAAGGATCCTAAGCAACAAGGAGGCTGATCTGGAGAAGGAGCAGTCACTGAGATACACCTGCCACTGGCAGGGACCTGTGACCTCCCTGGGAGGTGCACTCAGCCCCTTCTCAGCTTTACCCTGGGTAATGAATACGCCAAAGGCCCCAGAAAGGAGGATGTGCTAGGGCAGCCTAAATTTTCTGAGCATGGTCTTTAATTTGCATGAATTTAGCACAATTCATGACAAACAGAAGTGTTTGGAACTTGCAGACAAGGGACCTGGAAGGCACTGCCTGGTGCCCAGGCCTCTGTGAGCACTGAGCAGATGGGAGGAATGTTTGATCACTGTGTGCTCTTGCTCTGGCAGTAATACTGAAAAGGACAAATCCTATTTGCTCTGACTTATCATTACAGTCAGTGTCTCTGACTCTTACTGACTTTAATCTATTAATTTTAATGGAAAAGTAAAAATTGATTTAGTAGGATAAGAGTATTGATTATAGACAAAAAGGTCTTGTTCTTCATCATTTCATGAAAAAAAAAAAAAAAAATCTCTCCAAGCAGCCTTCCCAACTCCTGCATCACTAGGATTCAATTTTATGTCCTAACAGTATTTCTCAGTTGTAATGAAGGTATCTTGTTTCTGGTAGTTGTCTCACTCTAAGAGACAGAGAGATGCAGCTTTCAAACAGGATCAACTGGGCTGGGTCTCGGAAAGTTTTTGACTTTGCAGGAATTTGGTCACTGCCCCTGAGTGAGTGTTAAGACCACTAAATCTAAATGTGGTATGAAATAGAATTCAGGCACCCTAGAAACACACTGGAAACATACTCTTGTACCTTTCAAATAATGGGAATTTTCTACTTGGTTCAGTAAGAATTTTGCCAGGAACCGTCTATAAGGACTATGTTTTTTACATTTATGCTGTATTACATTATAAATGAAAAAAGATGTGTATTTGTGGTTTTATGTTTTATAAATTAAATGTAAAGTCTTGAGTCTTGTGTTCCTTTTTCACATTCCTAACAGATCCTTTCAATGAGGCCCTTATTTTTGTGTTTTCTTCAAATGCTCATTTGCTCTGTGTTTTATTTTACCTCCATCCATATTAAGATGAGGGAAAATGAGGAATTACTGCTAAACAGCATACTTAAAGTTTGATTGTCTGTAACTTTTGCTCCTTGTCTTCCGGGTGTAATATAATTATGTGTACCTTTTTGCTGATGCCTGCTGCTACCACACACATCTAATATATCTGCCAAAAATTATGCATTTATGCACAAGAAGATTCTTTGTTCTGGTGTTATAAGGCAGTGGAACTGACATCAAAGCCATGAAATACGGCAAAAGAAAACAAACCAGTTCTCAGCTAATTTGACTATCATAAAAAAATCCAGCTGCATTTATGGGATCTTATGGCATACACAATTCAGCTGAATGGGATTACCATCAGAGGCAGCTGGAGGCCCTGTCTCAGATCCCTTTCAGTATAAAGGCACAATATATATGTCCTTTGGGCCTCTGTGTTGTCTTCCTTGTACCAGTAACATTAATCTAAGTGGGTAAATATATAACATGCACATCAAATGAAGTCACCAGGGACAGCGGCCAGACTGGGTCTTCCTGAATAAACTCTCGTCCTCCTCTGACTTGAAATACAGCAAAATAAACTGCAAAGGCTACTTAGGGCTTTCAGTTGGGATTCATCAAACTTACTTTAGCTTGTCCAAAAGTTAAACACCTGGTTGTAGATAGTTTTTCAGCCTGTTCAGGGCTAAAATGAATCACTGTCAAGAGGTACGTGTACCTCCGGCAGGTGATTCATCCCTTGCCAAGGTAAGTATGTGATACAGATGTGATGAAGTGCTGCTGAGAGGTTCCTGACTTTCCACAGGCTCTCAAGGGAACCCAGAAAACTAATGTTCTCTCATTTTCAGTGCACCTTTAGATGTCTAAAGTTAGTGAGATGAATCTCTGCCAAATTGACTTAAGAAAAACACAGTAATGATATTAAATTACGCAGGCTAACTCTTTGCCTATGAAACCCAGAGGTAACAAGAAAATGTGTTGCTCACTAAGGTCTGTCTCTTGCAAGGACACTGGGCCCTGCAGGAAGCTGTTAAGCACTTCCAGTCTCAGGGTTTCCAGGATCAAACCCTGATGAGCCAGAAGTAAGTACAACCTCAAAATTGAAATGATTCCTCTATGCAATGTTCAAAATGCACAGTGGGGTAAATGCTGTGAAATTTTTCTAATCACTGAAATGAGAAGAGAAATCTATGTCTGTGTATTCCAGCCCCATTTATTCATCATACACTATCCTTTAAAGCACTGTTGTTCTACTATTCCATGCTCAACTGCCAAGCAGAATGTAAAGGCATGTTCCTATGCACAAAATTTATTGAAATTAGATTAAGGATATGATTTGCTACAGTTCATCAGAGCCAGGAAACGTGGAGTTAAGACTGAAACCACACACTTGAAGCACTGTGTTCTGCTCAGGTACTGAGACTCTCTTGAGGATGGTTTCCTGATTGACTACAATGGCTGTACAGAGAGAGAAGGAGTGAAAATGAACAACCAGTTACACATATGTGGTCCTCATTTGACTTTCAGATACCTGTTTTCTGTCCCAAGCCTTTACAATTATTTTAGCATGCTGTAAGTTTTGGTACATAACGTTTTAAAAAAAATCCTCTTACCTTGTCAGAGAATTCCCAAGCCCAGTCTAGATGGAAGTTTAGATAATTTTAAATATTATTTACGCAACCAACCAAGATTTATTGTACCTACGAAGTTGAAGAGACCCACTGTGTTCTTCTGTGCTCTGTGGTGTCAAGCATGATTTGGGAGAAGTCAAACTTGTACAGCATTCTACTGTCAAACATGTAAACCAGCAGTATGAAAAAGAGGGTGATGGTTTTGTCACTGGGACTGAACCAAAACCTTTGTTTCTTCACCTGTGCAGAGAGGACTGTGGTTGAATTTCTGTGAAAGACAATAGTTGCTTCTTGTGGTATTTGGGTGAAACAGCCAGTTGCCATTTTTTGAAATAACATTTTCATTTTGGAAAATGATGTTTTATCAAAATTTGTTAACCATCCTTTGTAGAAAGTGTGTCTTTTGAAGGGGGAAAACTCCTAGTTATTTGACTCAGCATATTTTCTCTAAGAATTTTCATTTAGTTTTGAATTTTGTTTTTTACTAAACTGAAAAGGTGAGTTGTCATTATTACCTGTATCAGTGTTCTCATACCAGTTTGAGCGATTGCTAACACGTATCTCCTCCTTTTTCTTTCTTTTAATTCTTTTCACTCTAATCTTTGAATTTCATGGCATTAATTCTTAAAGGAAAAGGTTCTTTCACCTCTACACTTGTGGAACAAAGGAACGCAACTTCTGGTGAGTGAATCTTCTGGGCAGCAGGAGAGAGGCATCCAGACAGTTTCCCTGCTGAGTGGTGCTCAGCTTCATTCTCCTCTACATCAGTTTGCTGCAACCCTAGTGTACCTTGCTAACAGAACTGCTTACAATTCAAACCATAAAATAATTCAAACCATAAAACCATGTTGTCTGAGTGCTTGTTTTTCATGTGTAAAATCTTCTCATTCTTCTGTATGTTTTTAAACCAAAGATGGTGTGGAGAAATGTCCTTTACAACAATGTTTTCCCATCTTTCAGTTCCCTATAGAGGTTTCTTACCATTGCAATCTATTTATGATCTCTTCATGCTGGTTCTTGCCAACTGACAGTTGCTCGAAAATGTTTTCTGTGCTCTTCCTTGAAATGAAAGCGACACATCCGTGACACATCCGTGGTCTGACCAACTGGCTGCCACAGGACTCAGGCTGACAGCTTTTGTTTCCACTTCACCTCACTGCAACACCCAGCTGCTTTCTACTGATCACACTTGGTGGGGGCAGAAAATCCTGTTGCCCAAGTGCTTTGGGAGGGGGGACTGCAGCCCAAAGCTTCCCATCCTTCTTCACTCCCTGGATGCACACATGGCCTTGGCTGGGGACACAAACACCGCAGCTGCACGCTGTGGATCTCATTGCAGTGGATTTTCTCTTGAACACCTCAACCTTTCTAAAAAAGGAAAAAAGAGGGTAATATTGGCCATCTCCTTTCATTTTTTTCTGTTGCTCTTCTAATTGTACATAAAGCGAGGTGAAGTGGTGCCTTTTGATGTATATTATTGCTCACAGTGTATATTAATTTTCTCATTCTTTGTTGAACCCACACAGAATTTTTTTGAGATAGCAAGAGTGGGGAATGTTAAGGAAGAAAAGCACCCAAATAGACACAGCCACTGTTTTGGTAAAAAAAGAAGCAATGTTCTTTAGGTTTTTTGTAGCTAAAAGTAACATACTTATGTTTCACTGGAGAGTTTTAGTTCCAGAAGACTTATCCATTTATTCAAACATTCACCATCTATGGCTACCCTTTAATGGTTTTTTGTATTTTATTTCCTGTCTGATCTTAAGATTTGAGTCATAAAGATTGTGTAAAAGGTAGAAATGACAAAGTTGATTAATGTCAAAGTACATTTATAAAAGGATGTACTTCCATGAGAGGAACAAGACACCCATTATTTTGTGGATTTGTCCAGTTTATTTGATTTGGATATCTGATAGCAATAAATTCATTTTTGTTACTTTTTTTTTTTTCCCCATACAAACAGACCAGAAATGCTACAATAACCTTTCCTCAAGTATATCCAGGCTTCTGTTCACAAGCAATTCTGAAAGCAGGACTTCAGAGGCTACAGCAATATAGGATTCATTCTGTGACACCAATGCTGAAGGATTTTTCCTGGGTCTAATTGCAGTCAACATCTTGCTTACAGAAGAGATTCTGAAGTCATGTTGATGAGTTCTCTGTTTCCTTTTTTTCTTAAAATGTATCTGCTAACCTTAATGACTATCAAGGACAGCTTGACTGAAGTGAATCTCAAATTATGAGTAGAGGTAGACAAACAAAGACACTCCACAATAAATCTTTTAAAAATCGTGGGATTTTTTTTTAAAGCCAATCTTATGTTTGGTAGCCTGATTTCTGATTTTTGGTTGCTAAAGATGAGCAAGAAGGGAAGGTAACCGAAGGCCAACTATAACATCATCTAATCAAAAACTAATCTCCCAGACCTGGCACAGTCTGGATTTGGGCCAGGACACAAAAATACTTTACTGGCAGTGATAGATGACCTCAGCTGTCAGTGGGCAGAGGGTAGACATTTCCTCTCATCATTCTTGATTTCTTGAAACATTTCTTTCTGATGGCCATTAGATAATGCCTTTTACCTGAGAGGAGTGGTAGGGCCCCTGACTAGGGCACAAAATGGATGAAAACCTACTGACAATGTAACATTTAAGAAGCAGTGAAGGGAAACCAAGTCCAAACTACTGAGCTTTTGCTATCTGAGTCTCAGAAAGATATATTTTTGTCATTGTTTGAATAAGAACTGTCCATGAATGAAGTGAACTCCATCACCATGATTGAGATGATACTGCCTGGGGGAAGGGAAGCACTCGGAATGGTTTCAAACAGTGTTGAAATCTGTTTTTATAGGAAAGCCACTCTGTTTTCACAGATGGTACTAGGGTCCCTACAGTACTCTATTTGAGTAATGCCTTCTTTAGTCTTTAATGGTTTCAGAAATTCAGTACGATTCTGAAAGAGTTAATCTAGACTAAATCTATTAATGTACTATTTATTTATTTATTTATTTATTGTGTGGCCTAGAGCTATGTAGAATACATACACAAGAAGTCTCCAACACTTCATGAAACTCTGACCAGTGTGGATTGTTTTATTATTTCTTTTCAACACCTTGTGTTGCTTCCCACAAATACAACATTCATAACCTAAAATTCAAGGATCTCTTTGTGACGTGACAGGTTCCTCTCACAGGAGCATGTCCTGCAAAGAGAGTAAGAATCCAACTTTTCTGCATGTAAATAAAAGTCTTCTGGAGGGCCAGCTCTGGTCTGAGGACTGAATTTCTTCAGGGCCATAAGCACCCTCATAATCTGCAGCAAAGGGCAATTCCTTAACTTCTGGTTTTTGTAACCTCCTTCCCTTGGAGAATGAGAGAGATTGACAAAGATGTGACAAGAAATGATTCAGTCACTGAATGCTGTACTGAAAATACATACAGACATAACGTTGTGGGTTTGATAGTTCACCATTTTTTGACTTCCAGTGGATATCTAACCAAGCTTCTAGATGGCTATTCACTTCTATCACAGTGTCCTATTCCTTCCTCTTAAAATGTGCTACGAAGATGAGAAAGAGATTTTTTTTTTCAACCCACTGTTAAAATCACTGCAGAGTATTTGAACTGAAGTACAAAATGTTGGCTGAGCTAGGAAAGCTATTAATTTATTTGGCAGGCTGACTGAAGAAACCCTTGATGAAGCCTGTGAACTGACATCTGAGGTGAATTTGGACCATTTCTTTTTAGGAAAGCACTTTTTTGTGCAAAGTAATGGGTGCTTTCAAATCTGACGAGGAGTTAATAGCAGATACTTAAGGTCTTGGCAGTGAATCGGTATTGTTTTCATACTAAGAGGTTTTGTGAAATAGTTGAACTCCTTCAGGAGGGCATTTCCCAGCCCTGAGCAACAATTGCAATCCATGAACCTATAAAGAGTAAAAATATCATTACTGTATTAAGGATGTGTTAAAGTGCAGGGCCAATTAAAAATGTTTGAATAGAGGCAACTTTTAGAGTTTAGAAGGTTAAAATTTATACATTTATATTGGGGTGATTTTAATATTGAATTTTATAACTAGCCTCAGAGCTTTGCCTTTTAGGTTAACGAACGTAAAGAAAAGACTGTTTTATTTTCTTGTGATGGAACTATTTAAGTGAGCCTGGAGAAGAGAAGGCTCTGGGCAGACCCAATTGCAGCCCTCCAGTATCTGAAGGGAGCCTACAGGAAAAATGGAGAGAGACTATCTACAAGGACCTGTAGTGACACAACGAGGGGGAATGGCTTCAAATGGAGAGAGAGTAGATTTAGATATAGATACTAGGAAGAAATTCTTTACTGTGAGGATGCTGAGGCCCTGGCACAGGTTGCCTAGAGAAGCTGTGGCTGCCCCATCCCTGGAAATGTTCAAGGCCAGGCTGGACAGGGGTTTGAGCAACCTGGTCTATGGAAGGTGTCCCTTTCCACAGCAGAGGGGTTAGAATGAGATGATCTTTATGGTCCCTTCCAACTCAAACTGTTCTATGATTCTGTGAGTCTCATTAAGAGGAGGCACATGATTCATGAAGTCAGAATGCCGTATTCAATAACTGTTGAATCACAGTTGGAGGCGTATGTATATATACCTGTATGTGTGGGTGTATATTTATATATATATATATATAGGAAAAGAGCCTGAAATTAGTTGCAAATACACAATTTTTAATTAGATCTCATGAACGGGGTTTGTTGTCCCAAGATATCTGCCTTGCCTATGTCCTCACTGTTGGTGAAATTCAGCTTAGTATGAACTCTTTGCTGTACCCTGCTGATTGACATCTGGAACTATGGGAAACAGTTTTCAAATAGTTCTTAAAATCACTGCAAAATTTCAGTTCAGGAAAAAATCCTATTTGGGTGAAGACATATATTGATATTTCTCGCAATATTGAAATTTCTTTCTTTCTTTTTTTCCCTTTTCTTTTTTTTCTTAGCTGTACTGCATCAGTTCAGCCTGAGAATTTATCCTATTAATTTTCTGGAGGTGTTTTAATGAAAATGTAAAGTTGAATTTAGGATGGTATGAAAAAAATGTTAGTTATTTCAGTAGAATATTCTGAACACAAGAAGAATGTCATATGTGGAAAAATGTATTTTGATAAGACAACTGTGTTCTTAGGTAATTACAATTATTAACTTTTAATTTTTGTAAAGAATTGATTTTTTATTTCCCTTTACGCTTTTGATCAGTCCTAGGACATATTTTTAGTTTTTGCTACATGCATTTAAAGGAAGTATTACATGGGAAACATTAGAGTATAACAAATTTTTGAAAATTGAAATGACAAGCATTAAAATTTTATCAGAGCTGCGACAAAAGGTAGGGGTACCCCACAGCCAGTGGTCAGGCAAGAAGTGTAATCAAAACTGAAGTGTATTTAATCTCTGTTGCTGATCACTGCACAGCTTTAGCCTGTTTTCATCAAACTAATTGATGGCAAATGGAGCAGATGCATGATGAGATTATATCCCCAATTTATGGCACAGTTATAAGAAGATATGTCTTTTATCTTTTTTTTTTTCCCCCCCCATTACAAGTATTGGAAATTTAGAAAATGCACTGTATTGGAATTGAAGCAATCTCTGCTGCTTGTTGAATACACTGAAGATTTTTATTATTATTATTTTAAGCACTTAATTTATTATAATCCATTTAAAAAATAAAATAGTTTAATATTTGATGTATTTTATAGTTAAATCCTTGGCATTGACACTTCTTATGTTTGTTTCTAGGCTATGATTTAGCATATCTGAGGTACTATAACTGGAAAAAATAGCAGATCCAGAGTACTGCACACACTGAAAAAGGGAAATTCTGCAAAGAAGAACTATCCAGAGTTGTTATAACGTCCAATGTATTTAATCTTTCATTTATAATACTAATTTTTGCATATCCTTGTTTTGACATCTGAAATAATGACAATACCTCTTTCATATTTTAATTTCTCATGAACGGAAGTTATTTTTCAGGCAGCATGCCTTCAGTTCTCTGAGCCTTGTGAGGGAAAATTGTTTGTAGTGTGTCTATGGCAACCAGCTCCAAACAAAACGCTGAAAGGGAGCAAAATTTTACTCCTGTAACAGCAGGGGGTGGATTTGTGAACAAGCGTATCCTGAAGCACATTTTCCCTGTGTGGCAGCCCAGGGGAGGTGTCGAGTTTTACAGCAGGAGTGCCTGGGATGGAAAGGTGTGAAGGACCAGGGCTGCCTGCAGAGGGGAGTACCTGAGCGGGAACAGACAGCACAGTTCCAGCAAAAGGAGCTCCCATCAAGAACGATCTAGCCTGGGGAAAAAGGAGACATGACCAAGCATAAGAAGCTGTCCAGAGAGCGAGTTTTTGGGCAGGGATGAGAGAGAAAGGGGAATAGGAGCAGTGCTGCTGGGTGCTTGGATATAGGAGAAGGATCCAGGAGGGATGCTGCATAAGGAGCTAAGTGGATAGTGTGCATCAACACATTTGGGAAAGGAGCTTAGGCTGAACTGGCTGAGCTGAACCTGCCTGAAATTAGGGTTTGGACCATGACTTGGGCAGAGAGACTGAGGCTAGAGTGAAAAAAAAATAAGTATTAGGGCCTAGAAAAAGAAGCCAAATAGCTTTGAAACACAAAGTTATGTGAAGAATAGAATTAAGAGAGTGGTGCTCTGGAAGGAAAAATAAAGAAGTAATAAAGTCCAGGAAGGCAGAAACATGGGAAAGCAGGTCTGTTTATTGTAAAAAAAAAGAGTTATAAGAAAATTAAATATGGGTTCCTCTTTCACATGACAAAAACAGGGCTATATATATATATCCTCCACTTTCCAAGTCTTGTAACCCAACTGCATTTTAGCACATTCCACGACTGACAATGGGCAGAAATAGATAACTCTCATATGTCAGCAACTTTCAGATCCCAGGGAGTATCAGTGAAAGCCACTGCTGGTGTGAATGTTTACTCCCAGGATAACCAGCCTACTGCTACTGTCTCTTACTCTACTGTGTAAGTGGCATAAATCTGTGCACTAAAAGGTTCTAGTGCTGCTCAATACTCGGGTATTAAAGTGCTGCTCAACAGTGGAATTTGTTTTTAATTTGCCATTAATAACAAGCTATCACCCTCACACACAGGCACCTACTCTACACCGTAGAGAAGCTCTAATCTTGCAAAATCAGCTCTAAAAATGTGAGTCAGCTGCAGCACTGAGATTGCCCACGGCACATGAAAAGCCCCTAAAAGGTGACTATACTGAGGCAAAAGTATTTGGCATGTCTCTATTCAGTACCACTGAAATGGCTAGAACTATTCATCACAAAAAAATCCTTCATAGCTTATTGATTGAGGTGCATTAATAGGCACTTGCCTGGAAGACAGACATAGTCCAAACTGAATATATAGGATATTACAGTTTTAATAAGGTTACATTCTCCAGTGATTTCACATTTTTCCCCTTCTTCATGGAACCTGTCAGCTTCTGCACTCAAAGCCCTTATCCTTTCACACATTGTTATCTTTATAAAGGGGATAAGACAATATATAAAATCCACTTAAGTAAAGGTCTCCCTTCATCCAGCATTACTGCTGAGATCCTTACACTGGCAGCAGTTTACCAAAGCACAGGCAAAAATCAATTTTAATTAGTATTTTTGGCTTTAATGAAAAGTGATTACAGAACTGGCATTTTAGTTAATACTGTTGAGATTTATGGTGGGGTGATGCTAATTAATTTTCTGTTGAATTGCTGTGGGCAATGAATAACTGCAATAAAATGGCAGATTTGCTGATAGCAGGACTATATCAGCACTTCAGAGCTTCTTAACAAAAGGGAGCTTAATGGGTTGCAGGTATAATTTACATTACTTCTCATAAACTGCACATTATTGCTTCTTTGTAAAAGTATTATGAGGAGCCAACTTTTTGTATTTTATAATGAGAGCAATGTCTTTTGACACAATTTGGTGTCAGCATAGGCAAGCCTCCTGTAGAATGTGATAGTATTTTTAGAACCTCTAGATAGGAAAGATTTTATATCGAGTCAGAAAATTAATCTTCACTTAAATCCTTTCCTGTTATATATCGTTGTTATTCTGTCATTAATTTTACTGTTTTTCTTGGTAGAAAGATACAACTGAATAAAGCACTTGCCTTTAGACTTCAAGCAGTGCGTGTCAGAAGAGCCATAATTTATTGACTGCTTGAACAATGCCTGGTTCTATAGGGATCTGATTCCTCTTCCAGCCTCCAGGTGCTATCCTAGAGCCTACTGGCTTTGGGAGAGTTGGACTTCGTCTAATTTTCTCTGAAACACAGTAGAACCAGCCCAGTCTCACAGTCATTATTTGTGAAACATATACCAGCCCCACTTGAGTCAGAGGAGAGCTCTTCATACACCCTGCATCAAATTACACCTGCCCAGTGTTGTAACTTGTGGAGCTCGTGTGCAAACATGGAAATCCTGTTTTGTCTCTCTTTTTAGGTTTATCCTAGCTTTAAGCTTTCCTTGGTAGGTATGAGGAAAGGAAATTTCAAACAAAAGGTAAAATTCTGCTCTGAGCTTTTTGGCTTCAGTGTCTGAGACCTTATAAAACACACTGAAAAATAAAAATTTCAGAGGGAAATCATCTGCATTGCCATCACTTAGAAGGAATTAATGTCCTACCTGCGAAGGTAGGTCCAGCTCCAAATGCCTATCCCAGTCACTTCCCAACCCTTCTAATACACATGAAGAAACATAAAGAAATTGCATCATAAACTGCTAACCACAAACTGTGTCAGAGGGGAACACTGGACACTTTTTATGTCTAATAGAACCAGCAAACGTGGTTGTACCTTGCCTAAGTAAGGCAGTTATTTGGTAGTAGTTGTTCAAGTTTTAATTGAAACAAAATAATTAGTGATTTAGTTATAATTATAAGGACATCTTAAACACATTGTCTTCTAAAGCTATAAGGTGTTGATTTAGGTATTGCAATATGTGTGACAGTAAATTCTTGGAGGGAATAATACAGTAAATAATGACATCAAATAGAATTAGGAAGGTACCTAAACATACTGGAAAATCTTTCTGCAAGGCCTAGATTTGAAGCAGAAGCAGATGAGATATATTTTACATGCACAGTTCTTTACAGTGATGACTGGTTTTATTCTGGTTTAATAAGGAAATTACATTTATGTGATTACTCTATGTATTCAGGCATATGTGTGTCTATTGCTACTCTCCTTTTAAATATCTTTAGAATCTCATGTCCAATTTTGATCAAATCTGACAGAGGAGAACATATTAAGTTATTAAGCTCCTACAAGTGGCTGAATAGAGGCAAAAGATGCTACTTGTCTACAATCAGTAACTCTGCTCAGGAAAAGGCTCAAGCATGAGCTCACCCTTCAACAAGCATCACAGAATCACAGCAGAGAGACTTTGAGATAAAAACCCATCAGGCATCATTAGTTTTAATGCTCACAGACTGACTTGGTTCTCCCCTCCTCCCTCCCTGCCCAAATAAGTGAAAATTGACTGTAGGCTGTTTTCTGCTTTGTTTAAATAATATCCATTTGCAGGGCAGATGACACATTAGGCGCTACATTAGTCTCCATGACTGCCACTATAATCTTGAGGGCCAGATTGTTGCTAGCTCAGGAAGGATGCACAAATGGAGAAGGGTTTTGTGTGCCATCCTCCCAGTATTTCCTTTGCTACAGAGAGCTAGCAAAACAGCTCTTACTTGGTCCTGCAAAGCTGCTCACTGGTAGCATATCCATGGCAAAGCATTCCAGCTTCCCATCCATACTGGCTTGCATTCAGGAGAGCACGTTATCGAGCTGGTCTGAAATGAAACAACTTTATCTCTCATCTAAAGAATACCATCAATGCATTTGCATTTAGCGGTAGAGAATCCTTCAGCTGCACAAATTACAGAGGAACTAAAGGTTGTGATGATACTTGTGGCATAGGAATGCTCACTCATTTTTTTCTCAGGGAAAAAACCTTTCCCTGTCATATTATTGGGCTTTAGTAAGAGGTATAAACTCCGAGGAAGATGTAAAAACTAGAGTCTTCCTTAATGACTGACTAATAAGCAACTCAAAGTATTCAAATTGTCAAAGAAACCTGAAAATAAAAAACAGCCCACAGTAACATTGTCACCTAAAGCTGAATGTTAAATTTGATTACACTAACATCACTAACAAGCTTCCTAAGTACTTAAGCTACTATTAGATGGTAGGAGATAATACAAAGCTGGTTTACTTAATGATTTAGATTGACATCCTTTACCTCATCTTGCGTTCCAGACATGTGGCACCCAGGAAACTATTTAGTCTGCCTCAAAATATTTTTAGTCTCTGGCAGGTCTTGGACCTTTAACAAACACACTCAACTGGTTTTGGATGAGATAATTGTCTTCATAGTAGCTGGTGTGGGGCTGTTTTTTGGATTTGTGCTGAAAACAGTGTTGATATCACAGGGATGTTGTCATTATCACTGAGCAGGGCTTACACAGAGCCAATTCCTTTTCTTTCCAATTCCATTATCACTGAGCAGGGCTTACACAGAGCCAACATCTCACATCATGTCATCAGTGAGGAGGCTGAGGGAGCACAAAGATTTGGGGGCAGGCACAGCTGACCCTAGCTGACCAGAGGGATATTCCACCCTGTGTGGTATCATGCTCAGCACATAAAGCTTGGGGGAAGAAGAAGGAAGGGGGTTACATGTGATGGAGTCCTGCTTTCCTGGAGATGGGAAGTGGTGAACGAATTGCTTGTTTTGTTTTGCTTGTGTGCATGACTTTTCCTTTCCCTATTAAACCGTCTTTATCTCAACTCACGAGTTTTCTAGCTTTTACCCTTCTAATTCTCACCCCCATCCCAACACCAGGGAAGGCAGCAAGTGGCTGTTTGGTCCTCAGTTGCTGGCTGGGGTTAAGCCAGGATACACAGAGAAATTCTCAGCATGTATTGTGGTCATCAGGCTTACACAAGCATAGCATCCAAAAATGACAAATGTCTGACTTCTTTTGGGCTGCTCTTC
Organism: Empidonax traillii; assembly: GCF_003031625.1. Classification (NCBI taxonomy): domain Eukaryota; kingdom Metazoa; phylum Chordata; class Aves; order Passeriformes; family Tyrannidae; genus Empidonax; species Empidonax traillii. Next base: position 1,566,437 of record NW_020955369.1, on the reverse strand, counting down.
CACTTTGTCAGCAAACAGTTTAGTGTGCCTAACATCCCCAAAAATCAGACTGCATGGAGCAGCTCTCCATCCAGTCCTAGGTAGTCTGATCACTGGGATGGTATTCACAGCAGGCCCAAGACCATTCCCTCCACATCCCTGTGAAACAGGCTGGAGAAGAAAACAGATGCTGGGTGCTCATCTCACACAAAGCTGTTGAGGTTGCCAGCTGTTTTACTGCAAACCTCACCTGAAGAGGCTCAAACCTTGACTCCCAATAGGTGTTGTTTTTTAAGCACAGCTTTGTGTTTGGCCCCATACAAGAGGTTGTTCCCACTGCAATGAGCCTTTAATTTAAAAGGACATCTCCGACCACCCGTGCCACACTGTGCTTTTTTAGTTGCTCTTTAGCCATCCTCCTCATGTGGTGGCATTTCCCTGGCTCTGAAAAACAACATTATGTTCCAATATATTTTCTGCATGAGAAAATGCCACCCCACTTGCCAGTTTTGCACCCCTCCAGCTGGCCGTGTTTCTCCACTCCTGTCACAGTCTACTGTTATACAGGAACGGCCAGATTTGAAGAGGAGGGAAAACCATTTGGCCTTAGCTCCCACCTCAGCTCCCCATTTTTCTGATGAGGGAGTCTGTGAGAGCACCTTTTGCTCCCCTCTAGTGTGCAGCACATAAAGGACCACAAGACTCAGAAGAATGAGAGATGGGGAAAAGCCTTAGCACTGGCGCTTCATTAAGTATGTGTTCAGAATGAAGCCAATGAGAACTGATGGATTTAGGCACCTTTTTCTGGGCTTTTGTGAGTCAGAGCCTTGGTCTGGTAAGATCCTTCTTGCTGCCTTTAGGGTGCCACAGCCCTTAGTAGAATACCTTTTCCTGTTCACTCTCTACTTTGCATTCTGCACAACGACTTCTCATACACACTCCTTTGTTTGGAGCCCTTCAGCTGATTTTGGACCTGTATGATTCTGTTCCTATCTAAGCCAATTAAAATAATTCTTAGAACAGGATATCATGACGCACTGATTAAATGCTTCTCTTCAGCCGAAAAAGCCACAGTCTTTGCCTTCCCTGCTAATTTCGTAACTCTGGAGAAGAAAGCAATCCAGATTTCCTGGCAAAATTGATGCTTTACAGATTGGCCTGAATGTTTCCAGCAGTCCTGTTGCCCTGTTACATATAGGGCCAACCCGAAGCAATATAAACGTTTTGCATGGATAGTGTGTAGCTGTGCAAAACATACTGGAGCGCCTTAGGAGAGGAACCAGTCCTTGAGTGGAAATGTTCACTTTTCAGTGGTAGCAGATGGTTGGTTTCCCCATGTGCCATCTGCACTGTTTTGATGAGCACACTGGAGGATAAGGAAGTTGAAACTAATCCTCCATCCATATTTTCTCTCTTGCTCCTCTGCCTCAGAAAGAGCATCAGCAGTGCCCATGACTTGCAGGTGTCAGAAACTGCTGCTCAGAGAGAGTGGCAACGTCAACCCTGGCAAAGGGTAAAAGTGACAACCATTTTACTACACACGGGGAAAAGAAAATATATTCTGTCTTCAGGAACTGATCAGCAGTCAAAGATCATTAACAAAGTACATAAAAATGTCAGTGCACTCCAGAAATTTCATTTGCACCTCTCCTTGGCCCCCAGCAGATGGCCAGGGACTATCTGAGGAACTGCACGCCTGAAGGAGTGTCCTGGCTGGTGCCAGTCCCAAATGGGGACAGGCTCTTCCTCCCCAGCCTGACACCATGAGACACTGATCCTGGGTGCCTGCAGCATTTAGGAACACAAAGCTTAGTGCAGTCCCACTGAAGTATTTTTTCCTCCATCCTGGGTTTATGCAACATGCACTTAGCTCCACATTGCCACTGAATCTATGTGCTACAACACTATCTATTTCTGAGGCTAAATTTATAAAAGTGTTTTATGTATTTCCTACAATCCTTCCCCATAGACCTCAGTTCTGCCCCCCAAATTTCAGTTCACTGACCTCTGGTTGTATTGATTCTATTTTTTATTGATCTGTTAAAGACATCAGGTCATGGATGTGAATTTCACTGAAAATCAAAACAACCATCATGTCAGAACATGCTTGGTAAAGTAATTAATAGTGCAGACACCTTATAAGTCTGTGTATTCCCTGGTCTTCAGTCTTCAGGTCTTTATATGACTCTGTAGGATCTGAAAACAAAGGTTATTTACATTAATGAATTAATCTAGTTTTAAATCTATTACTAGTTTATAGTAAGAGAACAGTTGATCATGAACAGGTGTCAAATAACTTGAAAATGATAAACAAAAAAGAAAGTAAATTAAGCATGTAGGTTATTTAAGGAAAAAAAAACCTGTTTTTGATTTTGAGCTTTTTCCTTGACATTTTGGCAAGTCTGGGGCAGATAGCACATGAATATATGTGCATAATATTTAATGAGGCACTTAATTACATGAGTTCTGATTTTACCTGTGGCAATTGCACACCTGCTATCTGTAATTTTTGGAAGCAACAGGGACAATTAAGAAGCAATAGATACATCTACATGGCAGCACGATGGAACCTGAATTAATGCTGAATTAGTTGTGTCAGGTGCAGAAAGAAGGTCAGCAGCTCTGCTCTGGCTACCCTTGCTGAGAGTACCACAGTGCTTCAGGATCCCCAGTGCCTTCAGAGGGCACTCTGCAATATTCTGTGCTTAGAGCCAGAAGTGAAATCTTTATGTAGTGATTCTCTGTGTTGAATGATGCCTTATCCATTAGACATCAACTGTTTCCCAACTGAAGGCTGTAAGAACTACCCTGCATCTACTGCAGATGAGGTCATGAAGGAAGAAATGTTAACCAGAATTTTATTATTACTGTAATACAGATATTTTGTGTGTTAAATAAGAAAACAAGAGTGGATCACATAGGTCCTACGCACTTACCTTTGATCTGAAACTGCTCATGCTTCTCTCAGATAAAAATATTTTGGGGAATATGTTTGTAAGTCATCCAAAATGAAGTAGTTGTTTATAACTCTTCCAAATTTTGTATTTGCGCTATAATACTGTAGCAAATATGACCCATATTTGACCTATGCAAAATACCTAATGACAGCTCCCTTAAATTTTTATAAAGAAACTTAAAAAGAGTGAAAATTAAATTCTTAGCTTTGAAAATCCTTGAGCTCTTCTGTATTTCCAGTGGAGATTTAAATTTTGCAGCAGCACAACAAATTAAATGAGAAAGCAATCTGCTAGTGACCTGCTCTGTTTCATCTATTTAGCTTTCTATCTACCTCAGAGAGAAAGTTTAATTAGTGTATATATATATATATATATATATATATATATATTTTCATAGTGGCAAAGATGGCAGAATCTCTTATATTTCCATGACATATAAAACTAAGTTATTTAAAAATTAATGTCATTTTTAAAGTGCATTTCTGCCCTCAGCAAGACTAGATGTCCATTGTTCAATTTTTGGTAGTAAAACTGGTTTTATTGAGGAAAGGAGGTTTTTCATTGCAAACGACCTTTTCTGCTCACAACAGTGCTATGAAACTGCCTAAATATAATTATTCATGGACTTTTGGCAGCAGAAAGATTTCTAGACGTAGGAGTGAGAGGGATTTATTAATCCTAGCCTCAACATTTTAAACAGATAGAGGGGGTTTGATACCAGAAAGTGCTGACTTTTAAGCAATATCAGGCAAAAGTTAGATAGTGAATATCAAATTAGCTCGATGACACAGCACAGATCCTTGTGGACCGGTGTCACATCACAAAACAGCACAGCACTGACTTCTGAGCAACAAAGCTGAAATCTAATAGGCCTATCCATCACCCCTGAACACGTGTGGACTGGCACTCTGTCTCTGTGCTGCTTTGGTCCTGCTTGGCACACAAACAGGGCTCTCAGGTGGTACCTGCCTCCAGACCGCTGCTTTTCCCAAGGAGATCCACAAAGCTGGCCATTTTCCTCTCGAAACTGCTGCTTTATGAACACTCTAAACCTGCAAATCTGTGGCTTCCCTCTGGGGAATTTTTCTAGTCCTTCCAAAGAAAATCTTTTTTTCACTGCTTTCTACCTGTTGGTCTCATGTGGTCTGTGTTCCTGCTTTATCATTTATTGACCCTCCAGAGGTAGGAGATAAACAGATAGGACAGGTATTTGTCCTTAGCACTTTTTTTACCTCCCTTGCTCTCTTTTTTCTCTCCTGTCTTCCATGTACAAGGTCTGCTGAAGTTCTTTGTACTGTGGAGTTCACTGAACTTTGAATTTTATACTCATGGGAATCAACACTGACAAGGTGTTTTTCTGGGATAAGCTGCCCATGATGCATCTACTGTTATTACCTATTTCTGACCATTATTCCGTTTTATTACAAAATCCCTACACAATGGGAACATTACTGACATAAAAATGGGAAGCTTGAAATAAAAATTTACCTTCAGGGATTCCAGTACTATCATATCAACCATCACAAAAACCTAAAACTACATTGTGTAGTCTATTGGTAAAATCAAATTTTAGTCGCAGTGTGTTTGTCATGATTTCACATTTCCTCTGCAAGCACCGAGATTTTTTGAGTGTATTTCTAAGCCTCTCACTACAATGTTGGGGAAGAGTCTCCAGTACTAAATGTACATATTTAAATAGTAAATTAATATGCCTGACAGATTGAGAGGATGATCTGTGATAAGGACAAGATAAGTTTCAGTCAGAAGTCGACTGAGTGGGAGGAAGCCTTTCTTCAACATCTGTTTGGCTCGTTTGGATTAATCCTCTCCAATTATTCTCTACTGTTCCTCCAGGGAGGATGAACGGGCGGAGAAGTGTGTTCCAAAACCAAAGTGATTGATCTCATGCATGCAGGAGTTTGGAAGGTCAGCTCAGTGAAAGGAAGACTCATGAGAATATGACTAACTGAGCTAGATTTTGTGTGTATTGAGTGTGGAGGAAAAAAAAATACATGTCAGGTCCTTCATCTTTCCTTGGCCACAGTAGGTGACACAGTCAGGGTAAGTGATGAAGTGAGGGAATATTCCTCCCCATATCCTCCTCACTATCTCCAGGGCAGTTGCCATCAATAGGCCCATGGCAGCCAAACAGATCTCACAGCAGTTAACTGCCCACCTGTGTGTTTTGAATAGGTGACTTTCTATACACTCACACACCATCCTAAAGGTTATTCCTATCACTTCATGTCTTTACTATGCTTGTGCTTAAAGAGTCTGCTTATAGGGTTGATACATCTCAACTGTGTGGGCAGAAGACCCTACAAATACATAGGACAACCCCTGATCTAGGGTTTATTGATGGTATTATCTTCCCCCCAGTGAAAGTATGAAACTGGACATCTCTGGAAATCTCACAGGGTACCCAGCTTAATGTACCTCTAATCTAAATTAACTGCTAGTTGAATACAAAATTATATTATTTGCCTTTCGCTTCTTAAGGAATCCAGAAGAGTTTAAGTAATCCATATTCTATAGTACAAACACATTTTTACATGAAGTCCTCGTCCAAACCTCATAATTTAGTCAGATGCACATGAGGTTTCTTCCACCTGTGTCACAATTTTTGCTCAACAGAGTTCTTTGGTGAGTGAAGTGCTTTGTGGATTCTCCAGAGCAGCAGTTTTTCTAGCACGCCCTCCTTCACTGAAAATGGAAGGCTTCTTGTATAAAACAGCCTCAGTGTCACATATTTGGAAATATGCACAAGCCATCAAGGTAGAGAAGCCATTTATGGATTCTGTCTGCCTTGAGTGTACTGTGGGAAGTCCCCCACCACCTGTGGCAAACACTTACCACTGATGTGAATCATCATACCTGAAATTCCAGACCTCTCTGCATAAAGAAATTGGGTTCCCCCAGACAGTTGTTCAGTCTAATCCAGGAGAGCACTGCAATAAATTAATGAGCCAAAACCTCTTCTACTCTCCAATTTCATTGCTTTGAACTCAGCAAAATGCTAAGGGTCTGATTTTGTGTGAGTAAATGTGACAAGATTTGTAACAAGTTCTTGATAACTTTGTATTTACATATTCAGTCACTTGATTTAAGTTTCCAAAATCTGCCAATTCTTGGAGGGGTAATGAATTATGATGAAAAATTATTTCTTTAAAATAGGGGAAATAACTATGTTTAAATGTATGAATGCCTGCAGGGTGATTTTTTTCTGCTTGGCTTCTGAGTTTAGAGAATTATTTTCATTGAAAAAGTCACAGTACAATGGACTGGAAGTTTTATAAGCATATCAAAGTCTTCAGTACTGGCAGCTATTCCATTTATTGAGCAAAACATAAAGATGTATTCAACTGTCTACTGCCATAGTTCCCAGAGAACTGGGAAATAGGAGCAATACATAATTAATCTTTTGTGCTGCAGTTTAAAACACTCTATACAATTTAATATTTATTTCGTTTGTTGCTTTTTTAATTTAAAGTTGTGCATTACCTAAATAAATGTAAAGTCTGCGTAGAGCTGGGTTTCATCAGCTGGTGGGGTTATTGATATTTGACGACTGCAGGGCTTACAACCTGCAAAATGTTTTATCATTCTATTTCAGTAAATCAAGGCAAGCTATTTCTGGAAACATGACTTTGTAGAGCAAATGAGGAAAGTGCCTCTCTGCTTTCACGTTTGTATTTTCAATCCTGATCTTCTGGCAGGTGAGGTTTGCTCTCTGAGGAGCTGGTCAGTGCTGACTCAGGTGGACAGATGGCTGCAGGGCTATGTGAACATTCCCTCCTTCCTAATATTTCCAGTCCTTGCTGGCTGAAAAAGAGAGGAAGCAGTAATAGTTTGGATGACCATGCCAAGAGATTTGGAGCTTATGCATGCAGAGCTAAATCTGATTGCCAGCAAACCCATATAAAATAAGTGAAGCCAGAGACTAAACATCTCTTTTGCACAGAGCTGTGACAGCTCTGCAGAGAGCTGGGCTTGAAGGAAAAAGTCTTTCTGGGAGTTAAATGGCAGAGTGGATGAGATGAACCGCACTCACCTAATGGTATCCCCTGCACATTTGGAGATAAATCCCATGGATTGCAACTGAAAGCTGCTCTTCAGAACTTAGCATCTCCGTGTTTGTAACAGGATTAAATAAATCAAAGCCTAATTGCATTAGAGTTACTCTTCAGATATTTTACAATTTTTGCAAGAACTTTATGGAGGATGGGTAAAATCTGAGTCAATACCTACTATGATAAAGCAAAGATATCCCTCAGAAGAAGATATACATTTAAGAATAATATCTGAGCCAAGGGTGTGTGGAATGTATTAATAAATATTGCAGATATTCTATCCTATCTCCATTTTCTGGCCTCTTAATCAAGATCCATATTCTTACTGATTTTATAGAAGAGATAATTGGTTCTGTAATAAAGGGTAAGAGCAGCAGCTCTTGCTGCCCAGCATTGTCAGCAAACAGCTGAGTAGAAACCGAGTTGGACCTCTAAGCAATAGAACAGCCAAAGCTGCCTGGGAAAGATCAGACAAGCACCAAATATAACCCAGAACCTCGCTGAAAGTTGACACTAAGGACAGCACAGGACTGTGATATGGGGGTGAAAAGTTACTGTAGGTAGGGGAGGTTATGAGTGAGTGGGAAAACTACATCCTAGAGCAAAAACAGGGAGAGGAATAAGCAGAGGAGGAGTTCACTCTGCAGAGCAGAACAAGTATTTGATGCTGGGAAGAATTCTTATGTACATGTGTGTGTTTTTGTGTGTATGACTGTGCATTAGGACAGAGGAGGTGAACGAGAAGCCAATACAGGCTATGAATAATGGAAAGACCAATTTTTAGATTTCCTCAACACATAAAACATACATTTCTAACTGTAGTGCTTGTATTCATTTGGTGCTTCTTTGTGCCTACAGAAGGCACCATCTCCTATCAGAAATGCTGACCCAAGAGAGTAAGGAAAGGTAGAAATAACACAGCTGGTGTGAAGATGGAGGGGGAGACCAGGTACATCCAGTGCTCCTCAACTTCCACCTCTGTTCAGCTGAATACAACATCAGTAGGTACAACAGTGGCCAAATGTGAATCAATGAACCTGACTATGGCAAAGCTAAATTGATCACACAGGCAAATAGCAGTGCATTTATGAGAACTATCTTAAACATGGATCTTACAGTGATGTAATTATTGCTCCAGCTTTAGGGACCAGTCACTCAGAAGGGAACATTGCTGCTGCAGAATGCAGTAGTTTCTGTAACAAGCTATCATTTTTCCTTTTAATGCTGTCTGAGGAGCTCATCTTTAGTCAACATCTGAGTAGGAAAAAAGCTGTGGTAACTGTGTGGTTTAAGTTGGCAAGCAGTTACTTCTTAATACTGATGAGGGTAGAGGTTAAAATTGAAACACCTATTCAAATTCCAGCCATCTATTACCAGGCAGAATTTATTGCTCCTATATACTGTGAAATTTGGCTTGGCAGAAATTAGAAAAAAAAAAAAAAAAAGGTCAAGAGATCAAGAACTACTGTAAAGATGTGCCAAGCCTCCTACAAGGAGAGAATTATCATCTGTGGAAAATACACCTACCAGAAATGTTGTGAAACAAATAACCACTACAAGAAGGCATAGAAAAATTGGTGGAAAAGTTACTGAAGCTTCCAGTTGTAAAACAGCTCCCTTCTACCTAGAACTGTCTATGCCAGAAATGTCGTGCCAGGAAAGAAATCCCTAGGGAAGGATACTTTGTCATAAAGGACCAAAAGAAACGGCAGAGGAAGTGCTCATGAGGAAAGGGCTCCTTTCAGTTGGGCTTATCATATGCCTCTGCTATGAAAAAACAAAACCATTTAATTTTTGTAATTGCTCAGGATGAGCAGAGAGAGGTGCACCTTTAGGAAGAAGGGGGACAAGCATCGTGCATTCCCATGGTACCTGTGGGGGTACATGCTGATGGCATTTGAGGAGGAGGAGCTGTCTAGATTATGCTCCCTGGTTGTCTTCTCCACAAGTGGCTCTGTACCTGAAAAAGCCTTAAAAAACCAAAACCCCTCAAGTTAGGAAGAAGGTTAGCAAAGCCATCTCAACACCCACTGTCACAACTTCCTAAAGTGCAAACACCATTGTCTTTTCAAAATCATTATACACCTCGTTATCCACAGGATCCCTGCATCCATCTTCTCTTGGGTCAATGTGTGCTCCTAAATGCAAGTCAACCAGGAACACTGAAACTAAAGTGATTTTTCTCATCACTAATTTACCCTTCTGTTCTAAGTGTCACCATTTACATTTTTTCTTAATTCGGTGAGTGAGAATTAGATTCACAGCCATTAATAAACTTAAATTCTACTCATGTGAGAGAAGAAGTTCCTATTAGTCTCATTTTTTTTTTTTTTTTAAGTAAGACAATAGAGGCTGAGAAGGACATTGATTAGCTATCAGATTTAGTTTTCAGATGACACCCATACCCTGACTTTTCAAGGATCTTGGCATTATGAAGCCCTTTGTGTGCATGTCCACAGCACAGAACATTAACACTGAAGGTATGTGTCCCCCTGATTTCACTGTACATCAATATTACAGTTATGAATCCCACTAACTCCAGTTGCAAAAGGGAGCAAAAGTGCTCAGCACTTTGCAAAATTTAATATCCACACTACAAGCCAACCAACCAGAAAATGAGGAGGACTCAACTGGTCAGTGCTTGTAAAAATGCTCCTTTGAGTAAAACTCCTGACATCACACAGAAACACTTAGGATGGATATTGTTCTTTCCCTTCCTGAAGTCTGCTCTGTTTATTATATCCCTTTAAACAGTTGCAGAAAGATTGTCCAGAATTTTGCAGACATAACTGCATATCATTTTGCTACTCAGAGGGCATCTATTCTGCACAATTTAAAGGGAAAACTACCTATGGAAAATGGTTCTGTCTGAGTAAATTAAAGAGGTGATGAAACCTGTGGACAATGAGTGAATAAAGGATGCATGAGCAAACTTAATTGCAGTATTCTCTTGCTTGCTTCTCCACCTGTTTTCAAACCTTGGATGAGATAATTTCTCTTTCATTCTTCCTTTAATCCCCTCCTCTCCCTGGGGTGTTTAATAAGGGCAGATTGTGCTGACACCCACACATGTCTTCCTCTAAGTTTACATGTGATCAGCAGGCAGCCACCTCAATCATGCCCTTACCTTCTAGGGTAACACCAGTGAAACACTGTCCTGCTGTGGACTCTCCTAGGTGTTGGGTCATGGATGAGGACAGCTTGGCTCTCGCAGTCATCACTGCAGTCTCCTTTTAATACTCATTCATCCTGCATGTCAGCTAACTGGGAAAAGGTTGATGCCCTGTCAATTTGTTTACATCCCATGTGGAATACTTACTGATGTGGGAAGTCCTGCCTTTCTGAGGACAGCAGACAGCAAACAACAGTGGCCTCAAAAATGCAGAAGATTTTCTTGTGTGTTAAGACCCACCTCTAAGGCAGGGTAGCTGAGATTCCTGTAAATAAATCCTTTGGGGTGAATTAGAGTGAAACGACACTGAATGAGTCGTGGACGTGTGAGGGAGATTTATTTCATAACAATTTGGCTGCAACAGAAAGGAGGTATGTGGCCATTTTGGTTCTTTTCTATAAAAATGTACAAATATCATGAAGAAAATATATAAGAAAGAAAGAGAAAGAAAGGGTAAGGGTGGACAGTGGAGAGGAAGGACATCACTGGAGAAAAGACTAGATTGTTACAATTTTGACGTCCTTGATCAGAGCAATGGCTGCAGTCTTGATCTGTTGGGTGTGGGAGCCCATGAAACGGAGAGTTTGTCAGATTATATACATTAAAAATAGCATGAGAACTTCTAGATCCCTCCCCAGGAAGGGCATTCTTCATGTCTTGTGCAGCACTATGGGGCACACACAGTCTTCTGATGGAGAGTTCCTGAAAAGAGTTGGAGAGTGCTTTGGAGTCCTTGGTGGTCCACAGACCCCTCTAGAGATATGACCACCATTTGACCCTGCTTCTTGCTCTGTTTTATGGTGAAAAGGACAAGTTGGCCTCAAAAAAGCATTACCCCACCTCCACAAGATCTGCTTCCTACTGGCCGTTCCCCTTAGTTGGTTTTAAACAGCTTGTTTAAGACATCATATTCCTAATTGTCCTGGATGCAATTAACCCCAGAGCAACCTAGATAATGATCAGGTTTGCCACACTTGTGAAATTGCTTTCCCAGGATCCAGAATAAGACACAAATTAGCTTACAGCTGAGAAGCTTTTTTCTCCAACCATCTCACAGAAGTATCTCCTGCACTGACCAGCAATTTCAAAGGAAAATAGTGAAAACAGAACCTGAGACGTGACAAAAAAAATATACACACAGAACTCTGATTTTGTGAAGAATAATAGAATATGCCCCATAAAATGAATTACTAGGCACCTCAGCTTCAGATTTCATATTATGAAAAGAGATGTGCCTCTGATAAAATAAATGCAGCTTGTTAGAAGGAGAGAGGTAGATACCAACAGAGCTAAAAGACATTTATCACAGAAATTCACCTGATGTAGAGGAGAATTAAGCAATATTTGTAGACAAATTTAATCAGATGCAGGAGTTAATAACAATTTGAGTTCTTTGGATTAAAAATCAAGCCAGGCATCAGTAAATTGTTTAAAAGAAATCTAATTTTTAACTACAGTGCACTGGTACCTTTTTTAAAATAGATGCAAATAAGTAGCTTATAAAGGCACACTTTTGTTCCATATTTGTCAGATTCTATGGCTTCAGTTAATCTGAGGGAAATGTATTCAAGAAAGCTGCTGTAAATTTCAGTACACGAAGCAAGCAGAGTTCAATCTGTAAAGAAGCTATGAAGGCTTTACTGACCACTACACAAAATCTTTAAATGAAGGATTTTCATTTTCATTTTTAGGTTTTGGGCTTCTGGTGTTAAAGAAAGCTATGACAACAAGCTGTCATGGTTAAAACAAAATCCACGTTAATTAGAAATATTCATAAGCTTTCACAGTAGTGTAAAAAATCCTCCAAAACCTGAACAGGACTATTTTTTTTTCCTAAATCACAGCTGATCTCATTCTGTGAAAATGTTACAAATCTTGCATGTGGAGAAGTATCGTGACCTGAGAATTTCCAGATGTTTTCTTGGTCTTGATCAGTTATTTCTGAAATACAGAAATGACTTGTTTACTAGGTTGCAAAACTCTTTTTGTCTTTGTTGTGCACATCTCTAACATTGACCAACACAACACCAGCAGAGATTAGACAAAATTGCACTCAAGGAATTGCAATAGGAGCAAGAGATCACAGGTTTCTGGGGAAGTTCAGCATTTCTTTTCTAAAGCAGATGACTGGCAGGTCGTCATTTCTGGCCCCTGCTCTATCAAGACAAGAAGCATAGATGCTGTTGACGCTCCACAGATTTGAGCTTTCCAGAACTCACACTGCTATATAGATTTATTACCTCTTGCTGTCAATAGAGCATTTCCTATTGAATTCCCACTTGTTTGAGCCACAGGGGCCAAATAAGTTTAGCCCCAGGAAGATTTTTCTAGGGCTTGCTTTTTAGGGTTGGTTTCTGGAGGAGTGCAAGGAATTGCCACCTCTCAAGGTCAGTGAGGGTCTGAAAAAGCCAGCTGAGAGGTGGAGCACAGCAGCTGTGTCAGGCCAGAGAGCACCACTGAAATGTGGCTGATTTGTGTGTTGCTAGAACTGGAAGACTTTTTAGGAAGAGGAATTGTATTACAGTGTTTTCCTAATACAGCACACTGTACAACCAGGAAGGAAATTCTGAACAAATCTGCTCTGATGCAATGGAATCTTTAATGAACAGGATAATTAGCATTTTAGGTTGACATTCAGTCAAAAGGTTTATTTTCACCTCAGTGGCCACTAAAAAGAGGAACTGGAACTGACCTAGAAGAATCAGGGATTTCCACCAAATCATTACTTCTTGCGGCACTTTGAGAGGAGATAAGTAAGCCTAAATTTTGCCTACTCTGCATTTATGGTTTCGTACTACACTTTGGTAGGGTTAAAAACTAGCAAAAAGGTTGAGCTATTTCTGCTGCAATGTTTTTTTTTTAAATACACACAGAAGAGACTTGGATTAAAAAAACCAATCCAGCTAAAAGGAAATGATGAACTATACCAAAAGATAAGTAATTGTTTCATCGACTTTAAAAAATGAGGAAGGTGGAGATTTGCCTGCACTAGGAATCAGATTACTGAGGCAGTAAAATGAGGAATTAGGAACAGAATAGATAAGAGTTGAAGAGACTATTAAAGATTACAGAGTCTAGAAACTGATATAATAGAACAGTGACTACTCAACCTATATCTCACACTCCTAAAGCAAACTAGGAAAATGTGCAATAAACCTTTCATGAATGTATGAGGTATTAGGCTACTCATTCTGAAAAAAAATTAATCTGATTGAAAACACTTTGCATTCCAGGAATAAAAGTTCTAAATATAGTCTTTAGGCTATGAATGAGAGAATTTTTGATACTTCAAGAAAACGAATGTAGTCGCAATGCCCAAAGGACATGGACAATCATTAGTCATTCATATAAAAAAATAAATGTGTGCTATTTTTTGAAGCCTTCAAAAAAATTAATTAGTATTAAGTCTTAATTAAAAAAAATTAATTCTCTAAATTTTATTAGGAACCCTGTGATACATAATTTTTTTTTAAAAACCCAGGTTATGGAGTCAAATGATTGTATAAAATAAGAGCAGAAGGGGAAGAAAAAAGATTCTAACCCTCTTGGATATAAGCAAAAAGTTGGAAGCATGAAAGAAATGCAGAGTAAAGGCTCAGAATGTCAAAATGATCCTCCTTAAATAAAAATATCTCATCACTTCAGTTCTAATATGATTATTTTTGCAGGGCTTGCCCTACTTTTTTTTAAACTTTTAGGATTAGTTATAGTGCAATCTGTTCACCCCTAGAGCCATTTTGATGACATAAAATGCAAATGAGATTAAAGTGCTTTTGTGTGTGCCTCTCTGTGACCCACTGAGAGTTTGATAGAGTGGTAACCATTTCGTTCCTGCTCTAGGTCTGGCTTTACAGGTACTCATTTCCCCTGAAGAGGAGGAACACAAAAAAAGGGCAGGTTGAGCTGTCTTTCTGACTGGAGAACTTTAGGAAACATCAGTGTCTCCAGGCATGGTATCTGTTGCCACGCTGGCAGTAACCACAGACAATCTAAACCCACCACATTCAGCACATTCTCTTTAGGTACTGACTAAAATATAGTCGCTAAAGTAAAATTTTTGTATTTTAGTCCTTCAGGATATGGCATTTATCTACCTGGTAAATGTTCTGTTTTTGTGCAGTTTTGGCATTTCCACCCTGTTTTTCCAGAGGGATTCAAGGGAGGATTTTGAGACATCCCTGATGACAAGCAGGTCTGGGGCACCAGCTCTGTAGGCCACGTGCCTGGTCATGATTTGTATCTTTTAGTGGCAATGCTATTCATAAGCAGTACAACATCAGCACAGAATCATGGACTCATAGAATATCCTGAGTTGGAAGGGACCCACAAGGATCATCAAAGCCCTGCTATTGGTCCTGCACAGGACAGCCCCAAGAATCAGATAACTTCTGGCACTTTTGAGAGGATCACTGTTAAAAAAAAGAGAATATTTTATTAGTGCTTATTAAAAAATAGCCCAGTGCGTGCGCTATTTGTGTGGGGTTTTTTGTCTGTTTGTTTGGGTTGATGTTTTTAGGTTTTGTTTATTTGTTTGCTATTGTGGGACATAACAATAGAATTACTGAAGTGAGGTAAAATAATTTGCAAACATTTATCTTCATAAAGCTATACCCCTAGACCTTTTGTATCTCATCATTAAGTCCTTGTTCAGTGTCTCCATATTCCTTGGGGTAGCTCAATTTCCATGCCACTCAATATTAAATATTTTTATTGAATATATTGAATATTTTTCTATTTCTGCAATAAAAATAGAATAGCAAATTTCAGCATGAATAAAGATTTTGAATAGAGTAAAGCTGAATATTTCTTTAAAACACATGAAATTAATAACCTTTCAGAGGTTGCCCTTCCCCTCCTATGAACATTCTGACAAATGAACCCAAACTTCAGAAAATAAAATTTCCACCCCTCCTATGAACATTCTGACAAATGAACCCAAACTTCAGAAAATAAAATTTCCACTAGATCTACCTTTTTAATTTTCATGAGTATTCCTCCAGATATTTCATCCAGCTGTAGTTGCAAAAAAAAGTCTATTTCTGATCATCAGATTGTGTGCAGTGTTTCCCCAACATGAAACGCACAGAAGAAGTTCACCTTTACTTACAGGCCAGGTAAAGTTTAGGACTTATGATGGAGCATGTCTTGTGGAACTGGTCCTGAATTCCCTTTTTTTTTCGTGCAATGCAAAAATTCCTTCCAGGATTGGAGACTTTCCAAACAGCTCTAACAGCTCTTTATAGTAAAGCCTTACCTATAAAAGGTAGAAGAAAGCCAGGAATAACTAAAAACTTTAAGAAAGAAGAGAGGGAAATCTTAAAATCAATTGAAATGTTAAGGAATCCTGCAAATATGAAATCTGCTTAACTGCATGGAGCTCATTTCATCTGATATACTGTTAAGGTGAAATGCACACTATTTACAGAAAGCCCTGTTACTTTACTTGCTACTGCACTAGGGAGGGGGCAAGGAGTGGGTGCAGAGAGCTCTTAAATAGAGTATCTTAATGGATCAGGGTCTAATTGCTAAACCCCTGGGCTAAAACATCGTTTTTGAAGCTGACACCTCCAGATGCTGAATAAGCAAAGCTTTCCAGCAGGCCTGCATTGCAGCTCAAAGCCTGGAAAATCATGTTTAAAACCTCCACAGAGTTTCTGTGAGACGTTCTTCTGGGAATATACAGATGATGAACCTTGAATCCCCTCCCCAGACAGTCTCTTCATTACAGGTTGTACCAGTAACACACGTCTTAGATGCTGGAAATCATCAGATTACCCTCCCTGTCTGTGTGGTGAATCACTGCTTAGGTTCTAGGCATGTACTTTCTGTCTAAGGATGTACTTCATTCTTAACCTCCTTTCCTTAACTCAGAAAAATACTTTAGGCTTATTATTCAACAAGACAGCTTAGTGCTTCCTTCACTTTAATGCATCGTTTTTATTAATAATCTGCATGTAAATTGCATGCTGAGAAGAGAGCGAGGCTTCAACACCTGCTTAGGGTTGGTCGTGTCTGCAGCCCCGAGTCGAGCTCATTGGAGAGAACAGATATGCCCTGTGTTTGTTGGAGAAGGTGTAGAGCTGTGATGTTGTACCACTCCTAGAGCTGACCTAGTAAACCACTGTGTGGGCTTCTGGGTTCACATCCCAGCTCCTCATAATATCACCCATTCTACAGGACAAGGGCACTGGAGTTGTGCTAGACACAACTCACTTGAGTTTGGTCATACCAGCTGAAGTTTGGTGAAATTCTAATTGCAGCCTGTTCCCCAAGCATGGTTGATGTTATTTTCCACAGCCTCCTGCTCCCACTCTCCCCTCCCTGCCTGCTGAGCTCAGCCTGGGCCTTCCAGAGATAATGCCGAGCTGAGAGAGAGGGACTCGCCTGAATTACACAGGAGATTTACACATCTGTGCGAAGACATATGTGTATACATGCACTTTTTCAAATATGAGCTTGGAAAACATAAAATTATAGGATAACTTATGTTGGAAGCGATCTTTTGAAGATCTCCTCACTCTGAACCCTCTGCCATGGGCAGGGACACCTTCCACTAGACCAGGTTGCTCCAAGCCCCCATCCAACCTGGCCTTGAACACTTTCAGGGTTGGGGCAGCCACAACTTCTCTGGGAAACCTGTTCCAGTGCCTCACCACCCTCACAGGGAAGATTTTTTTCCTAATATCTCATCTAAAACTGCCTTCTTTCAGTTCGAAGCCATTCCCCCTTGTCCTGTCACTACAGGCCCCTGTAAATAGCCTCTCTCCACATTTATTGTCGTCTCCCTTCAGGTACTGGAAAGCCACAATTAGGTCACCCCAAAGCCTTCTCTTCTCCAGGCTAAACAACTACAACTGTTTCAGCTTTTCCTTATAGGAAGGTGTTTCAACCCTTTGATCATCTTCCCTGAACTCACTCCAAGAAGTCCATGGGCTTCCTGTGTTAGGAATCCCAGTCCTCAGTTCCAAAGAAAGGAAGGAAGGAAGGAAGGTCTCACTGACAGCTGTGTTCCCACATCTAACACCCTAAAAATCCCACTGTACCTAATTTAGCCAAAAGAGGGATTTAGGGGACAGGATTGCTCACCATTTATAGGTTAGAAAGTAAAGGGAAAATGTTGGAAAAACAAGGGTAACGACAGAACCAAGAGAAGGATGGAGATGAGATGTTTCTTTGGCAGTGCACTGAAGAGATGAGGCCCTGGGGAGATGAAGCAAGTCCCAAGTGGCTGCAGCAGAGAAAAAGGGTTAAGAGATTTTAAAATAGTTTGATCCCTTTCTGGGAGAAGCTGTACAGCTGTGCAGGGTGAGCTGTACAGGTCCTATAACCTTTTTTAAAGGAAAAAGCAACACCACCTCCTCATGGCTGTTCACTCTTACATTTTAATACAATAAATACACTGGAAAGCATCCCTGGATAAGACAGTTATAGTAATGGGGTTCCACCTCTCCAAACATGCTATGATGCTTGGGGTTTTTTATTACGAATTAATTTTTTTAGATTTACAGCCTTATCAGAATGCAAATCAAAGAATGAAGCCAGGCTTTACTGTTCCCCCAGTGAATTCTTACTGTAAATAATTTTTTCACTGATAAGTAATGTTCAGTAGTGACTCTTTGGCACCATGGCATTACTAATTAAAAAAAAATGCAAATGCTAATTCTGGTAAGTTATTTTGTACTACCTAAACTTTAAGACAAATCTTTTTTTTTCTATGAAAACACCACAGGATATTGTAATGGTAAATATAAAAGATAGACAAGAAAGGAGACAGGCTGGTTTTGTGCATAGTTATATTAAAACCTCACAGTAAACCTTGAAAAGTAAGCCCAAGCTCCTGCGAATGTAGTACACTGACTTTGCAACTGATTTAATTTGGGATAAATTTTGCCCTGCTATAGAGCACTACTGGAAAGAGACTCAGTAAGAGCACAGGAAAGAACTGGAATAGTTTGTCTGAAACACCCATCAGGCAAGAATGAGGAGCAAGGGCTTCAAGCCATTGGCAGAGGTATCAAAACTAATAATTTATTTTTCTCGTCTTAGAAAAAACCAACAACACATCAGCATCTCATCAAAAACCAACCTGGGTATTTTGAAAATATTCTGGGTTTAGCCAGAGTGCCTTAATTCCTGTTCTCATGCTTTCCTTTCTGTTTTGTTGCATAAAACATAATAAAGTACTCTTCTAGGAAGAAGGCAAATCTGCTGCCAGCACTAACACTTATCTGTTTCAAATTTTGACAAACTCAATGCAAGTGGGCCCCATACGTCACAAAGTTATCCGACATCATTCCTTCAAAGGCCTATTAAGGCGATATAGCTCAAAATAATTACATGTTTAGGAATACACTGAATCTAACTTTGCCTAACACCACAAAAAAATAAGCATAACAGACTCTCTAACACAGCTGTAAACCCAATTCCCAGAAAGAGGGATCCAGAAGTTCTTTCCTTCTTTCAGTCTTAATAAGTGAGACAAAGTTGTGCTTTTCCTGTTACTGGTCATTGTTAGGTGCTTTGCAAAAATCCCATCTCCTTCTATACAGGAAAACTGCCTCTAAAAATGTGGTTTTAGTGTCAGAGGCTCAGGTTATAGAAAAGGCATTGTACAAGTTTTATGTTCAGAAGACCAGAAACTGAGACTTTCAAATGAGAAAACTCAAGCTGCAGCAAATAACTGTTTGTGAACACCAAATGCCATGGACTAAAAAATACTGTGGGTTTATTGGTGTGATAACTAATTTGGGCACCTGAGCTGCAAAGTCCTATTCCTTGCTCTCACACTGGAGCACAGAAATAACAGAGGAAGCTTCTGGTCCTTTTGGGTAAGAATGGAAGAACGCAGTCCACAGCAGTTGCTCTCTATAACAGAATTAAAGACTCAAGCACAGAGTGTTTATCTTGTTCCTATTACTATCAATACAGCAGCAATGTGGAAAGAATACTTATATTTTTATCTCCAGATAATGCCTTGACCGTTTGCTCCAGCCTTTCATTGGAGGCAGAATGCATCAGGGACTTCATCGCCAGCCCTGTTTTTTCTTAAGAAGCATTAAGGGGAGGTGATGAGGAGCAGAGAGGTTTCTGATGGGCCACTGGGGAAAGGAGTTACTGAGTGAAAATGTCAAGGTAGAAATTCTTGGCACAGTAATCAAGACAGGCTCTCAGGACTTTTTAAAATATGTCTTTAAATCTACTTACAGTCTGGCTGAAACCAGATTTACAGTCTATTTTTGCAGCTGCCAGTCTCCACTTAGGAGAGCTTTAGCCCTGGATATGGATAGTGTACTTCAAAAGGTAGACAGAAACCTTTGAAGTGCACATAGATAAACTGATGCGGAGGGTTACTCGAAAGTGTAGGTTTCCTCTGTCAACAAAGGTATTTAGAAATATTGGGATCCCAAAGGTGTGCAGGATTTCATCTGTCTAGGTGGACAAAGCCTTGGAGTTTACAGCCATATGTGTTCATGTATTAGAAATTAAAAATTAGAAAAATTGCCTTGTTTGTCTATGTGCATGGGTGAGGGACAGAAGCCACATATTTACACTGTGATATTTTTACATGTGAGAATTTGTTAATAATATCTTTGAACTTATGGGAACACACTTGGAAAATATTTGTAAGGACTAACTCCTGAATCAGCATAAATCAGCTGTGGTCAGTGAAGAACCTTGTCTAAACTGAGATTTTAAAAATAGGCAAAATCTGGCATTCTGTTATCTTCTTTTGAATAACTTTTTAGAATGTTTTTAGTATTTATCAAAGTCTGCACACTGAATCTAAAATTTTCAGTGAAGTAGATTACTTTGTAAAATATCTATATAAGATGATCTGTCTGAAAAGGAGAAAAAGATCCTATTCAGACTATCCATTGACAAAACCCACCTCCTTCATTTATGAAGTGGTGTCTTTTTTCACTTAGGTCAAATAACTATCACAAAAATGAATTTAGGTACAAGCAAATCCCCTTGTCCATAACAATTACAGTTAAAACTTAATTTCAGACGAGTTTACCTGGAGATGTGTGGACAGTTAGTAGAAGGCAGCTAACTGAATACATTAGAGTACTGTTGATACTGTAGAATAGTTCTATACTGTTGGCTATTTTATTTCTACTAAAAATGATAATTTG
>NW_020955369.1:1506279-1546044 GCF_003031625.1 Empidonax traillii | reverse complement strand
TTTTTTTTTTTTTTTTTTTTTTTTTTTTTTTTTTTTTTTTTTTTTTTTTTTTTTTTTTTAATTAAGAAGACAACAAAAAAAGTCTAGACTGAAACCTGACAGAATTTTTCCTGAGGACATTAGCTGATTCTGTCAACATGCACAAAATAAATGCAAGAAAAAAACAACTCCAGAGAATGAATTATCCACATACAGATCCACTGTTTCTCTTGGTTGGAGTACCACTGGTGTACTGCCTGCCTAAGCAAAGTGTTTAGGATACTAATGACTTTCAGAAGTGTTATTTGTAGACTGATTAAACCTCCCACATCTCTTAGTGCTTTATATTTTGGGATGTGACATATTCTGGGGTCTTTTTTTCCGTTTCTTTCCATTTATTGTAGGCCTACAGAGGGTTTATTGCAAAGAGGTGTGATTTGGACAAACAGGTTTTGAAACTATTTCACCCTCCTTAGGTACAATATGCCTTCTAAATATCCTTCTAAAAGTACAATATCCTTCTAAAAGTATTTTATTAGGTGATTTACTAAGAATCTACATATATAAACAGTTTAAATTTTGTTTTGGTGTAAGCCTGCTGTTGACTCTCCTACTGACCTATAGCCACAGTGTAAATTTTTTTACTGTGAGAATGACACTTTTACTAATAACCAGCAGTTCATAGAAAACAATATTTGAGTAAATGTGCCTAGAAGGACAGAAAAGAGGCTTTTTATTTTTACTCCAAAATGTGGCATTCAAAAGGAAAAACACTTTGCCCCTTAAAGTAATCTCACATATTGTTAAGGAAGCACTACTATTACACTTGGGCTTTATTCCCTGGATTAGAAAAAGGAAGATAAGTTACTGGTGTAGAAAATAAACTCATGGATTCTCTGTTAGTTGCTAAATCTACAATAAATGATCTTTGAATAACACTGGCCAGTGTTGAGCCTGTAGCATTGATACGATTTTAGAAAGTAAGTAAACATATTGGAGGTTTATTTTTTCTTTCTTACAGACAACCACTTTTTGTGTTGTCCAATATAACAAGATAAAAGAAAAAGAAGTGTAAGGAAGCTTACACACATGGAGCTAGATCCACCAAACCAGGAGGACAGTTCTGCACCAGTTTGCTGAGCCAAAGCTGACCTTAAAACTGGGGTGGCTGGCAGCTGCTGGGCTTCTGCCCCACTTCAGGAATCTTCGAGCAGTTGCCACAGTAGTTTGTCCTCCTCCTTCCCCTGCCATCAGCACGGGGGCTGGTGGCCAGGGCCACTTTACTCCTGGCTGGTCTCCAGCTGCTAGAGCAGCTGGCCCCTTGAGGCTGCTGGCAATCAGTGAAAATCAAATCATCCCTGTGCTGTGAACTGGGGCTGGAGTGAACTGATGCTGGGAAAGCGCACAGTTGGTATATTGTTCCTTCTTGGCCAGAAACGTAGATCAGCATTTTCAGACGACTGCTTTCTGTCTCAAGAGGTGTTTCAGTCTGCTTTAGTGCTTTAGAAACTTCACATTTAGAAACACACATTTAGCCCTATTATAATGAAACTGGAGAGATTAAAAGCTCGTAAGAGAAATCAGGTCAAAGTTTCTTGTAGTTTGATTCCAGTAAAATTATCCTGAATCAAAATTTAATCTAAGGAGATAAAAAGACAGCAATGTTTACAAGGCAAAATGAAACACTTTCTGGAATAAGTTTTGTAGGGGAAACATGGGAGAATATAGCCATGCATAGGCATCTCCTTGTTCTAGTGCTGGTCAAGTTTGGTTTCTTTTTCACACAAACAGTAATAGAGTAGATGTGTGTCCTAGTGTCAGACCATATATACAGGACTTTGACATAAAGCCAATTCTGATCTGACTTTCACTTACCTGGAAAGTCTGTCAGAGATCCAGTACAGTGGCAGAGCTGATCACAACATGCTTAATAGGCAGGAACTCCAGCCCTGCCTCCCTGTCTCCCAGAGCACTTGATAGATGAGAGAGTACTCAATTCCTTTTGCCTTCTTTGCTGTGCAGGTGACCACATACTGCAACAGGCTGCCCAGAGAAGGTGTGGAATCTCCCTCACTGGAGATATTGCAGAACCATCTGGTCACAACCCTTTGCAGTGTGCTCTGGGATTGCTTGAGCAGGGAGGTTGGACCAGGTGATCCACTGTGGGACCTTCCAACCTGATCCAGCCTGTGATTCTGTGGTTCTGTGCTTTTGTGATGATCACAGCAGGTGACTGGGGCATCTATCCTTTGTGCACAGACTCTATGTTTTCAATTGTATCCTGAGTCTGAAAAAACAAAGGCCTTGATTCTCTCCTCTAAAAGCTCCCATTACACATGTGATAGCTCAGTGACCTTTCACAAAGTGCCCCCAGTTTCTTCTCCATCCACTGACAGCTAAATTCCCAAATGTTTTGTATTCATTTGCCATCCTCCAATACTGTCCATGCTGTTGTAGCAACCTTTTCTGATCTGAGCCACAAGGCTCTCATTCTAACCATTTGCTGCTGATTTAGAAATTGGCCTTTGTGCAAGCACTGATGATAGCTTTCCCACTTGCATCATGTTTTATGCATGGTACAACTGTCACAATGTACCTCACTGCAATGAAGCAAATGTCATTGTCACAGAATTCAGCTTTCTTTTTACCCCTTTGAGAGACTGCTGCTCCTGTTAACATGCTTATAACTACTGGAATTAAAACACTCGGATCTGAAACAGGGCCTTGGTAGTTCTGCAGAAACTGGGGAATTCTCCCTGTCTCAGCATTTAGACACAGACCAAATAGAAATACAGTATTTGGATGGGAATCCTAATCAGTTGCTTCCACAATCCAATAGCCTTAATACCTTTCTGCTGCTTAGCATGACATTCACCTTATTGACAGATGCATTGCACTGAGAATCTCCCAAAAGTTGGATTGGAGACTTGAAAAAGGGAGAGAAAGAGAGAACCCTCAGCCTCATCTTACCTCTGCCTCCCACAGAAAATTCAATAAAAGCACTGCATTTGGACTGCCTTGCACTGACTGCTGATTGATTGCTAAATTTGCTACTGGCATCTCTACCTAAACACATGCAGGGAAGACTCTGGCCCTCTATTTTGAAGGCTCACCCAACTGTGCATGCATAAAATTGGAACAGCAGCAGTAATTTGGCTTCCTCTGGCTCTTTCAGTTTCTTTCTGGGTAGACCTCAACTGCCTCTTAGAGAGATTTGCTGCTGCTAATTTTTTTTAACAGACCATCTGTCTCATTTTGTATTCTAGAGCATTCTTCCCCATTTCTTGTCATGTTTCCAGCAGAGGAAGAAGTTAGTTGGGCTGCTCATGCTGTAGATATTTAGCATACTGCTGTTCTGCTGCTGGTGCAGCAGAAAACAGAAAGGACCACCCTGTCAACATTCCCTGGGAAGGGAAATCCTTCAGTACACTTAGCAAGGAAGGGTCTCAGCACCTTCACAGCTCCTCCAGCAAGTTAACTTACACTGAAGACATTGCAAGACCCCCCAAGAAGAGTATAGCTCTTACTGTTGTCATGCCCAGTTAGTTGGACCACATCAAGAACAACATTTTTGCTGCAGATCTTTTATAATCATAGAATTGTGGAATGGCCTGGGTTCAAAGGGACCTTAAAGATCATGTTGTTCTGACCTTGCTGACAAGGACAGGCACACCTTCCACTGGACCAGGTTGCTCGGAGCCCCATCCAACTTGGCCTTAAACATTTCCAGAGTGGTAAAATGTTCCCTCTCCAGCTTTTCTGGAAAACCTGTTCCAGTGCCTCATCACCCTCATACAGAAGATTTAGTTCCTAATATCTGATCAAAACCTACTCTCTGTCAATTTGAAGCCATTCCCCCTTGTCCTGTCCCTCCAGGCCCCTGTAAATAATTTCTCTCCATCTTTCTTGTGGGCTTCCTCCAGGTGCTGGAAGGCCACAGTCAGGTCACTCTGAAGCCTTCCCTTTTCCAGGCTGATCACTGAATACCAGGCATAGCAGGGATACAGCAAAATACTCTCTGAAGTGTGGAGCACAGCTGGAGAGATTTTAAGCAGTGCTCCATGCTGCACCTTCGAGCCACAGGTGTCATCAAAACTGGAAGTAGGCAGAAAATATTTTTTTTCTGTATGTATCTGGTTCTGACACTCATATGCCTAACTATTCCCAGCTAAAGCAGGTAGAAAAGCTGCTTATAATACAAACCCTGTGGATTCTCCATTTCATACAAAAAAAAAAAAAAAAAAGTGTACAAGACTTGAGAGAAGCGAAAACGTGGAAGAACTTACTACTGAGATAAGATCATACAGTAGATTTTATTGAGAGTCCTTCACAGAAATCTAGGAAGATTTGAAGGCTAGTAATAATCCTTATTTGGTTTCTGATACCAGGTGTTGCTGTTTCCCTGAAAGATTTGTACGGACTCCTCTACAACCCTTAGAGAGAAAGATGATTTTCTGGAACATGAATAATCGTTTTAGAAATCCCCTTTAGAGTAAGTTGACCTACTCCCTAGAAGTGTGTATTTTCTTTAATTACACAGTCCAAATTACTAACACTTTTGTAGATATCCTTGCTGCATTGTTCCCATTTGACCAGATAAGTCCACCCTAAAGAAACTGCTGGAAGAGTCAGGAATAATCACTTAGGAAGCCATTAGGATTTGGCAAGAAAAGGAAGGCACAGTGATGCTAATGGAGTGATTAGTGCTCTAATTCATGGGGTATTGGGATTATCACATCTGTGATATCTATATGCAAGACAGAGCCCCATCATGAGGTCACCACCTTCTGACCCTGTTTTTGAACAACAATCTCAGAATCATAGAACAGCTTGAGTTCGAAGGGATCTTAAAGATCACCTGACTCCAATCCCCTGGGGTGAGCAGGGACAACTTCCACTTGACCAGGTTGCTCAAAGGCCCATCCAGCCTGTCCTTGAACACTTCCAGGGGTGGGTCATCCACAGCTTCTCTGGGCAACCCATTCCAGCTCCTCACCACCCTCACAGGGAAGAACTTTTTTCTAATATCTAATCTAAACCTGCTCTCTCTTTCAGTTTGAACCTATCCCCCCTTGTCCTGTCACTACATGCTCTCTCTTGCTGAGGAAATTTTGAGCTCTCCTGACGTGCCCAGAGGTCATGAGGCTTTGGATATAAATAAACAGGACATGAGACTACTACTACTACTAAAGGACACTAATTGTGGCAGCAAGGCTGAGTCCCACAGAGGACTGTAGAAAACCATATCCACAGTATTTGCCAGGCCTGTGTGCATCATGTGAAAAAAAAAGATGCCAAAACAAGAACTATGGTTCATTGCTTTGCTAATGTTTACAAACACAGTGTAGGATGCACAGACAACTGGGGGATTCTTTACAGGAGCAATGGAAAGTGTTTCTGCAGGGCAGTTTCTGCAGGAGAGAAGGAGGCTCAGGGGTGACCTTATTGCTCTCCTGAAAGGAGGGTGTAGCCTGGTCGAGAGTGGCCTCTCCTCTCAGGAAACTAGTGTCAGGATGAGAGGATATGGCCTCAAGCTGTGCCAGGAGAGGTTCATGTTGGACATCAGGAGGAATTTCTTCATGGCAAGGGTTGGTAAATATTGGAATGGGCTGTCCAGTGAGGTGGTGGAGTCACCACCCCTGGAAGTGTTCAAGAAATAACTGGGCGTGGCACTCCGTGCCATGGTCTAGTTGACAAGGTGGTGATTGGTTAAAGGTTGGACTCAGTTATCTTGGAGATCTTTTCCAACATAAATGATTCTGTGATAATAGGAATCCTAGTACAAAAAAAAGTGAAACGTTCACTGACTTATGCTGAGCACAAACACAAAAGGCCCATGGAGCCAAAAATGATGCTTACAAATAATTAATTTTTGTTGCAGGTTGGTAAGAGAAAACAAACATTGTACTGTTTCTCTGAAATACAGGCAATGGGACAAAAACCCTAGAAAGACATTAAATTTGTACCATTATGAGGAAAGCTGAACAATACCAGGTTCAAGTGTATCTGTCTGCTCTTTCTGATCAGAAGGCGCACTACTGGAAGGTCAGTTCATGCTTTTCAGGACACAGGTGAATTTTCAAATGAATGAATACTAGAGAAACTATAGTCCTACCACAGATTTATAATTTATGTCTTTATAAAACTTCTGCTTAATTTTTTTTTCTTTTAAGAAAGATGACATCCAAAGAGAACACTTCATAATGTTGAGACTGGGTCATACAATCTCCAAACCCAAATAACCTTACAATTTATTTTATCTTATATTTCTACAATGCTTACAGGGGAAAATTAGCTGATGCCATTTGTGCTGCTGAAATTACTGCCAGGGCTCTGGTTGTCACCTAGTGTTTAATTATTTTTTAAAAATCTTTTTGGAAAGCATCTACTCAAGGGACTACCATTTGGATTTATTTATTTCACTGAAAAATGCAACAACTTGATAGCACTGATTGAACACAATGAATACAGAAATAACCTGCTTTTCCTTTTGGGAAAAGCAGTGAGAACAGCAATAGGTAGCTTTGAAAGTGTGAGCGATACTGAGATGCCAGTTCTAAAACTATCAAACCCATAAATGAATGAACACGTTTAAATACTGTGTAGTAGAAATTAAATGTCACAGGAGAGAAATGAAACCAGTAAGTTGCTTCTCTGTGATGTGGCTAACCACTATACCTTAAAAGCATTGATGTGTAAAACTGTTCAGTGTTCATGGGTTTTTAAATCTTAATAGTCATCTTGGGGTTTTAACTCTGCTGAGGTACTGTAGCAGAAAGTGCAGAATTAAAGTGGCTGAAAACAATTCAAGGGACAGTTTGGAGTCAATGCCTTAACAAAATAGGGTTAATGCTGCAGATTGGTGGCTTGTGTATCAGTGGGTGTGAGGAAAATCAAAATGCTGCTTGCCCAAAGAAATGAGGTGGTTTTGGCTTTGGTCCATTTCTACAAAAACTGTCGAACTTTATCTTTGAGAGGCCAGCCTTAGCTGAAACTTCCCATAAACTTATTAGTGCCATGGTCAAGAGGCACCTGGCAGACTTATCATGTACTGAAAATACAGGGATAATTTTTTCTTCATCTACAAATGGATGCAAATTGAATGTTAAACTGGAATAGTCACTGGGGACTTGGAGAGTGAAAAAATAGATAAGAGAAACTAAAATAAAAGTGCCTGACAGGATTTTTCATTTCTGAGAGACAGTACATACAGGATGGGTATCAAAGGAACAGATGTGTTGTAATAGGTTGTTTCATGGTTGAAAATCGTTAATCTCTAGGCTGGACACACTAGAGAGGAGTTGGCAACATCTCTTGCAAAGTCAAGAAAGAAGAGGCAAAAGTAGCAGTGAACCAATGTAGCCACAAGAGCTGGAACAGCCAGAGGCAGTGAACTGGTCACCAAAGCCAATGGTCTGGTCTGAGCTCTGGGGACTGGGAGAGCCAACCAGCAACGCCCCATAAACTGGAACACCACGGGGGATGTTACGTAGAAAGGTATTTCCTTGGAGCATGACTGACTTTGGCCTTGGAAAAACCGGGCAAGTCCTCTACAAGGACTAAACTGCTCCTACAGAAAACATGGGCCACAGGCAGTAAAGCTACAGCTCCTTGGTGAAGTGCTGGACTTGGAGTGCAGAGCTGAGCTCAGACAGATCCACGTTGTCGTAGTGTGGGACAACTTGGGAGAGCATAAACCCTGCTGCTCATGCAGGTTCATAGGCTTTTTATCAACATGACTAAAATATAATTAAAGGAACAACACTAAGATGCATTTAGGAAATGGCAAAAGGTAAAAGGCAAAAACTTCTAGTAATAGTAAATGATCACAGAATCATAGAATGGTTTGGATTGGGTTGGAAGGGACCTTAAAGACCATCTGGTTCCAACTCATGATAAAGTATTTATTTTCATAGGTATATTATTTTCTTTCAAGTTAAAGGTGGCCACGGGAAAATAATTGCCTGTATACAGATACATATTTTATTAAAGTGTTATTAGTTTAAATTTGCCTGCTTTTTATCAAATTTATATCCATGCACACACAGTCCGCATTTTATTTACAGAAACGTATTGATTTTGTTGGTTCCTAAAAGGCACTTGGAAGACACGGTAATGGAACGGGGAGCTGCCTTTTCTTGCAGATCAATTAGCATGAATTTCATGGACTGTATAAAATGGACACAATTACAAAGCTCAGCATATTCTTAAGGCTCTTCACGCAGCAGCACCAGCCCCTGAGCCACTTAACACCGGTGACATACTTGCTGGGATTGCTAGCAAAGAACTGAACCATCAAGCACAGTTTTTTGGCAGACTCTTACACAGCCTAACTGAATTAATTCTACTGATTATACCACCTGCAGTATTTACTTGATGAAATACAGGCAGTGAAAGCTGCTGCACATATCCCTCTTACGAGTGCAGCGCTCACCAGAATGGATGCCCAGGTTTAGCCACGGCCATGGGTCAGCCAGCACTGCAGAGCTGGGCACTTATTTGCTTAATTATTCTTCTTTATTCTCTCCAGCCTTATATGTATTTGTGCATAAAATTCAGAAGAATTAATTATTCTTCTTTATTCTCTCCAGCCTTATATGTATTTGTGCATAAAATTCAGAAGAATTATTCTTCTGAAATACTGTTTGAGACATTTATATCCCCCTTTTTTTTTTTTTTTTTTTGATGTTTACCAGATTGTTTGACCAGATTGGTTCGCACAAAACAATTATGTCTTTGGTTTGTTCGATGAATGTTGATTTCCAGGATCTTTCTGGTGACTTTGTGTTACCAGCCTGTGGTTGATCATTATGGTAGCATTTTGGATGCTTGGCTACATGACAGACTTCGATAACTTTGTGACCAAAATTATAGAAAAATGAGTTTTTAAAATTGAATTATTCAACTTGAGGGCTGCTAAACATTTTTAAGCATTGATCACAACAAAACTTTTGGCAATGCCATTAGATTTTTTTACTGAATTGAGTATTTTGATAAGGTTCTGATTTTCTGATATTTTTGAATGAAATTAAAACTACAAGGCAGATTTTTTTCCCTCAATTAAAAAAAAAAAAAAGAAAGGAAAGAAAATCCCCAGTCCTCAAAATGCTGATTCAAGAGGGAAACCCCTGCTGCTTAATGCAAATTGTGGTTCATTCTGCTCCCTGTTCTATTCTATGAAGTGATCACCTCAAACTGTATCTCCCTTCATGCACTATGAACTTTAGTATCAGCTCAGCAAATGGGAAACCTGCAATATTTGACAGGAAATAAGAGATAAACAGGGAGTCCAGGGAGCACCAAAAAAACACCAAACACCCCCCACCCCCATAAATGTTGGGAAAACAAATAGGAACTGTTAAACCACAATGTTCTAAAATAAATCCAGTGTTTATATTTTAGTGCCAAAATTTTAATATTATTTTCTATTATTTGAGCATCTCTCTCAGTGATATTAGTTGCACATTTTGCTTTCACAATCCTGTGACTAGCATTTGTCAAATGAAGTGGTTTAATTTTAACAGCATTTATTGATTATAGCTCAGATCTGAAAACAAAAGAGAAGATATAAGTCGATTGGATATGAATAAATTTTTTGAAACAGAGGCTGAGAGAATTTTGTTGTGCTGCCACATCCATGTGTTTTCTCTGCACCCATTCACATGGACAATCTTCGGGTGCTTATTGCTGGGCCATTAAAGCGACAACCATGACCTTCTCAGGGTAGACTTTCTCATCCAACCTGTCAACTGCTTCAGTTTATGTTCATACCTGACAACTGTAAAAACAACTGTAAAAACAACTGTAAAAACATAGATAACTATGCACATAGAATGATTGAATGGGTTATGTTGAAAGAGACCTTAAAGATCATCTCATTCCAAACCCCCTGCCATGGGCAGAGGCACCTTCCACTATCCCAGCTTGATCAGAGCTCCATCCAACCTGGCCTTGAACACTGCCAGGGATGGGCAGCCACAGCTTCTCTGGGCAACCTGTGCCAGGGCCTTATCACCCTCACAGGGAATAATTTTTTCCTAATATCTGATCAAAACCTACTCTGAAGCCCTTCCCCCTTGTCCTGCGCTGGAGTCTCTTGTAAATAGTCTCTCTCCATGTTTCTTGTAGGTTCCCACGATTAGGTCACCCCAAATCCTCTTCTTCTTCAGGCTGAACAATCCCATTTATCTCAACCTTTCCTCATAGGAGAGATGCTCCATCCCAATAATCACCTTGGTGGTCTGTAACATGAATATCATATTTAAATAATATTTATGACATACAGATTGAATACTTATTAGTTATTTCAAAGTTTTAATTTATCTTTTTTTTTTTCTGAGAAACAACAGAATAGAATAGTTTGATAATCTATTTTTCTAACATTATGATGTCTACAAAAGAGGGTTGCTCATATGTCAAAGTGGTGTTTTATTAATCATTATTTTACAACATTTTAAAATTGCTGGTATTATATATAAGCTTATTTGGTCTTGATTTCATCAGATCAAGAGGATGAGTGCTTTTGAAGAGATGATCCTAAAATTCCCTATTTGTCCCAATTTTATTTACTGGCAGTTGATTTTTCAAATTGCACATAAGCAATTGTTGCTATCTTGACTCAATCAATCTCTGAGATATGACTTTTAAGATTTGTCTACCACATTCCTGGTGAGCATAACTTAGATTTTTGAGGGTGCAAATTTGGCAAAAAACATTTTTAAATCCAAATTTTATTTTACCCTGTTTAACTGAAGGTGTTTTCCTTTCCTTCCTCCTCTTCCTCATCTCAGTCACATGATCTTCACAGTCCGCTTTTGCAAATCTCTCTCAAGAAATATTCTCAGCCTCAACACACATGAACTACACACTTAAATAATCTTGTGATGGTAAGCATTAAATTAACAAATTAGGAAGTTGAAATAATTATTTTTAACTAGAATTTACCAGAGCTTAACACTCCCAAATCCAGGAGGATTTTTACATTTAATTTTTGTGGTACCCCTCATATTAGTCTTTCCTCTGGCTTGGCCTGAGCTGTGCAGTATGCCTGCTAATTTTGATACAGAAATAGTTGTCAAATAAACATTTTACTTCTGAAATTTTGTTGATTAGTTTGGCATTTGGGGCAGAAATACTTCCCTAATATGAAAGTACACCTAAAATATTCTTTCTGAGACAAAGTAAACAAGTAGTGGCTTGCTTTTTCCCATTTGACTGGCAAATGCTTCAGTTTTAAGTAAGAGACACTTTTGTGTCTTGTTTCCTGTTTTATCTATTTTAATTTCACTGACTTACAAGTCAACATTTTTAAAGGATGGGTGGTTTGTTTAGTTTTTTTAAGCCAGCTTTGATACTGTAAAAGGCACCAGATATGTCTGATCAAAGGCATTCTTATGGATGGTGGTATTAAAAAGTCAGTAAATTTAGTTTCCTTTATAGTGTGTTTCTTGAGAGTGAGCAATAATACGGGCTTTTACACTGAAGTTTTTTTGAGAAAGGAAAACTTTTAAGTAGTCCTTGTTCTTTTTTTCTCAGGGACTTACAGCCAAGATAGCAGGTTCCTAAAAGAAGGTCAAAGAAATATTCTGGAAATGTAACTGGACAGATACTATATGTAATAATAACTTTATATAAGTATAATAATATTGGAGGACAATCAATTAGTTTCATATAGTAATTTTTGTCCAAAAGCAATAGTTTCTCTGATAACAAATTAGCACAAGCTCATTACAGTTAAAAACTAGCTGCCTATTTCAGGATTTGATTTTTTTTTCTTCTATTCTACTTTCTTGCATTATCTGAGTCTATATGGTATAGGATTAGCAGCAAAATTCCTGAGAAAACACTTGTGCTTTCTCTATCTACTTTAAGCTTCACAATATTGCATTTTTAAGGAGATTACTTCATATTAGTGGAATAAATATTATTTTAATGAAAATACTTGGTTTACGCATGGAGGGAAATACCTGAAAATACTGAACTCTGGTTCTTATGATGGCAGTAGGGTAGAGAGAAGGAAGGAAAAGTATTGCATATAAGGAGTTAAAGGAAATTTCTTGGATGTTTAGATATTCCTTGTCTTGGCCCTAGTTGTACAATTAAATCCCATCAAAGTGTTATGTCTTTGGAAGAATGTTTAAAGTGTATACTGGTACAGCAATTGGCATGCAATGTCTTGCATTTGATTTTTATCTTTCAAATTCTGTACAAATTTGCACATGTGAGTGAAATAATTATAACTAAAAAGTAAAGTAGTCAAGAATAATTATTTTCCCTTGAAATTTAGAATAGGAATACATCCCTTCCTCTACTACATTCTTAAAATGATTGTGCATGCACCTAATTTTATAGGAGTACTGCTTAGAGTACTGCTCTTAATTTATACCCCTCCATCTTCTCTCCCATTTTGCATCACGAGTTTGTTTAGGAGAACTGCAAAATTGATATTTAGATTGTTTCAAGATGCTAAGTTTATCCACTCTGACCAGACTATGGATCCCATTTTTCAACTTTGGATAGCACAGCACAATTAGATGATTTAAGGTTAACTCCTTCTTAATCTGCAGAAAAAATCCCCAAGACTTTTTCTTATCTCACTCTATTTATGTTGTGCACTCTCAACCTGTTCTAGTTGACACAGTCCAACCTAAGTCCTGCTCAGGAGCTACAGGATAGACCCTACTGATAAAATTGGAGACAGTTTTGTCTGGTGGAAGGTTTTCTTTGTTTCATTATATATTTGAGGAAAAAAAAAAATCATCCCTTCTTATTAGGTACTGCTCTTCTCTCAGTGCTTTCTCTTGGTTAGAAAGTGTTGGGGTGCAAACATGTAGAGCTTTATCCTTCCCTGGCTATTCCCACCCTGCAGCCAAAAACATCTGCAGCCCTGTCTTACTGAAAGCCAGAGAAGTCAACCGGTGTGATTTCTTATGATCCAGGAGGCAAGGCAGAAAGCACAGACTATTCACTGCCTGCTTTCCTTGAGGGATTGCTGTATCCCAGGAGAGAGTTTGGTCTTATGGCCTTGCTTTCAGTTCTTCCTGTGCTCTCCTGTGTGACTTGATGCAGGCACTGGCTAGCAATCAGAACTCCTCCTCTTCTATGAATCTACCTATAATTATATCCAAAATAAGAAATTCAAAATGCTCTGTCATTCTACTTTCCACCCAAACACCTGTGGTCTCAAACTCAGCTTCAAAGTACTTCCAGGAGTCCAAAGGAGCGTATATCACAGACTTTACTCTCACCTGAAAGCTGTGCCAGTTTCTCCTGGGAAGCAAAGGAAGCATGAGAAGGTGCAGAGAGACATCTGAAGAGACCCTCTCCCAAAGGGCTCTGGCACTCCAAGCCCTCGGAGGAACTGGACCAAAATTGCACCTGGATTTTCACTGTCAGATCCTGAACTCAAAGACCTGGGCCGACGTTTCTGGAAGAATTCAATAACTCTGAAAGTGCTAGAAAGGGCTTGGATTTCTACAAAGTGCTGAGTGCCATTCCTCAGAAAATCAATTGCCTCTACAGTGCTTCAAGCCAGGCATATAAAACATAAGAACTCCAAATCACTAGTTGGTCTTAAAAAGTCTTGGCTCTGAAGCCTGCCAAGTCAGCACCTTCTTTGCCTACTTGTAAAAGCAGCCAAAGAAAGGAAATAGATGAGCCATCAGCTCTGAGCATAATTTCTACTGATTCAGTTCTTAGTTCATGAGTTAGCTGGAAGGGGAAAAGGGAGGCATATGTAGAGAATGTTTTAGTTCTCATAAGGCGATATCCAAATGCCTTTAAAACAATAAATAAAGCATTTGTTAGAAGAGTAGTTACCTCTTCTGTACACTTATAAGGAAAAGGAATTAATTAAATTTTAATTACTAAACACATAAACCCAGTATATTAATTAAGTGGTTTCCAGTTGCAGTAGATGATGCATCAGCAATTTTTGTTTTCTACCTTATTTCACTGATGACAGCCAGTAATGGGCTTTCAGGCTCAGTGTGGGCTCCAAACTCTGGAAGAAGCAGGTTGGGAAAAGCAGCCAAGAAATCTTTTGACATTAAAAAGCAGAGCTCTGCCACTAATTATGTTAAAAGTCAAGTTTGCAATTGCAAGTAGATGGTCAAGGCAGCAAAGTGAATGTGGTAAAAACCGTAACACAAGACACTGGAGACTCTACTACAAACCAGAACACAATCCCAGTCTTTTTTGACTAAAACAGGTGCTCCAAATCAAACTTGTAGAGTCTGGTTAAAGGGGCTTGGTGGAGCACTAATTTGCCCAGGCTTAGAGAGAACAAGGAAGTGACACAAACTGGATGTGAAAATCAAAGGAGGCACCACTTTGCATGTCAAATCATCCCCACTGCATTGCATAGGCTGAAATTCCTTGGTAGCTCAGCATGCTTTGGCCTGCCAGAAGATGGTGGATTTCTCTGGTTATATCACCATGATGGTTCACAAAAGAGACTTGCACTCTCTCTCCTTAATATGTGGTACAAACACTTTAAAATGCTCATGTACGTATGTGTCAGAGAAGTTTTATTTTGGCAAAGAATTCTGTTTTTATTTTTTTTCCTCATACACTTTTTTTTTTAAAATCCATAACCCCAATGAAGCCTTAAAAGATGTTCTTCAATAACCTCATTAGCTGACAATGAACCCAGAAATCAAGAGGAATTCTTGCCCAGCTTCTCTCCACAAGGATTTGCAGTTACCCAGGCAGAGGAGAAGCAAACTTCTCATCATGCAGAAATGTGTTGGTTCAGTTGCCACCATCCTGGAGACACATCTGGGCATCACAGAATTCCTTCAGCTTCTGCTTGCTCCTGACACACTGCTCCAAAGCACAGCTTTAGTCCCTACATCTCTAGATAATTTGGGCTTTCAACCTTCCATTTTGTGTCCGGTCTGTCAGAGTTACCCAGGACCCCAGCAAGGAGCTGGTTCTTTTTCTATGTTTGAGTGCTGACAGATGGACATTTCTTCAATATATTTATTCCTTTTCCTTGCTGTTTCACCAGAATTTAGGACAACGGGGGAATACTGGCCTGAGATTGTCCAACTTTTCCTTGCTTCTCCACAAGTAGTCTGGCTGCTGTATGCAGGAAAATGAGTCTGCTAGGCAATGCAGCCCTGTTCAGACACTTGGGGCTGAAATCCACAGCAGCATGACTGACTAAGGAGTTCTCTAATTAAATTAAACAATTTATGCTTGGAAGGAGGAGTATTTGAACTCCAATTCCATTTGAGGGACACGTGGCTTGGAACTACTGGGTCATAAATACATCTACAGCTGGTGACAGCACTTACAGCGACTACTTTTAAAAAAAATATCTGAGTCATTGGCACATTTTTTCCTTTGCCAGAGGTAGTTCAAACCTACAGATTTCAGGAGAGTAGTCTGGACAATACCAAAAGAGAAGCTCTGTGGGTTCACTCTGTCAGTTGCTGTTTATTGATCTGCTGTCTGTTTTTTCTGGTTGACTTTTTCATTTCACAATCAAAGAGCTGATTCCAAATTTTCTGGAAACAGAAACAAAATTAAAACTAATCGTAACTGCAACTCCACGGCTCAGACATCTCCTAGGAGGTGGCAGGCTCCTGGGTTGTGGTCATCATTACTCCTGTGGGTGAGATGCTTTTACTGAAACAATCAGATTTTGTGATTATTTCCTGGGGACGTCTATAAGATCACAGTAAAGTATAAATTCTGTATTCCCTTTGTTCCTTCAATAGCTCATCTAGCACTGGTCCCAATAAGTTTTTCTTCTTTCTGCTGTGTGACTGCTTCTTAAAATAATTCAGATCATGGACATCTACACTCACTGACCTAATAGCTTTCTCTCTCTCTCTCTCTCTCTCTCAATCTCTGCATTCTATAATCTGACATGTGCCAGAAACCCCTCAATTGAATATAAAAGCTGAACTATATAACCATGTTGAAACAACAAAGAGCATTTTATGTGGATAGGGAGATCAATTTGTTTCAATGGTAAACAGAAATTTTATCTTTAGCTCATGGTCTTGGTTTTAAAGAACATAACTTTGGAAAGAAAGGCAACATTTCCTAAGCTTTCTAAAAATAAAAAACACCAAAAGTTTCAAAACTTGTTCTTTCCCAAAAAGAAAAACAAATGATTTCACATTGATAGCTTGTATTTAATGGGGTTAAAAAATATTCTGTCCTCACAATATGGATGAAATGCATTGGAAAGTGTTTGTAATCAGCTTTCTCAGGACAGGGAAGTTCAAATATCAAGTCAGTGGCCTGCAGAAGCACATGAAAGCAGTAGCATGATGCAAACCAAACTCCAGTGCACATGATAACCACTTCACCAGGGCAGGCTGGAGTCTGCCACCACATAGCCTGTGGTCCACTTCCTTATGACAATGGCCAATCCACTCTCATCAGCTTGTACTTGGATCAAAACCTGTGCCCAGCATCTCCTGCTGGGGTGTGTGGCTGTGTAGGGGGTCTCAAAATAGTTGGCACAAACCTGAATATTGTTCACATGCCAAATTTTCTTCCAGTCACACAATACCCACTACAGCAGGTGAGGAAGGTGTGGCTGTGCCCTCAGCAAAGACTTTGGGAACTTGTGCACTTGTGCACCGTGGTTTGGCTGTCACTCCAAAACTCTACAAGGCTTTAAAGTATCCAGGGACTGCCATGGCCACTCCAGAGCTCTCACCCTACACTCTGCAGACCTTTCTGAGGAGCTCTAGTAGCCTACTCAGTGTATCACATCAGGAACTATTTTACCTGGCTTTCCTCCTGTAGCTGAAACATTTTCTCAGTAAGAGACTGGCCAGGATATGCTGTTATATTGCCCTCCTGCTTTCCCCTACTCCTTCCTGGAAAGCAAGCAAGCAAGCAAGAAAAAAACCCCCACAATCAAACACTGGATTAGACCTTTTAATACAAACAAAGCTTTTACATTGCACTTGTGTCAATGTAGCTGTAAATGTCTGAGAGGATTCAATCTGATGGTAGAGGTAAAAGTACAACAGCTGTGGCAACCTGCTGCCATGTGAATACCTCAGGTTCAGGCCACGATCTTCTGCATATTTTCCTGGCATACAAGAGGAGAATAATAAGCAAAAGCTATACTAATATATCCAACTTACTAGAAATGTGACTACAATTAGTGTGGGAGCCCTCCACTCCTGAGGGGAAACTGGCTTTGAAAGGAAATCTGGGAATAGGCCAAAGATATGTTTAGGTAACGTATTGGGAGAAGAAAGTGGATGTCTTTTCTACACATTTATTATCCTATTCTGTCTTATTCAGAAAAGGTGAAGAGAGTTGTCCATCTCTAATCAATACCATACCTCTCACTGTCTTGAAAGGATTGGATTATATTTAGAATTTCTGTATGGATCCCACACTATCTTTCTTCAGAAACACCATCCCCTATATCAACATGTCAATTGAAAGCACAGGGGTATGATAAACCTCTTCATCTGGCATGCCTGGCAAGACTCCAGGTGAATAATACACTAAATATGATACTGCTTTGTTCTCAGGAGTCTGTGACCACAAAGCTCCTGGGGCGAAGAAGAACATTATCAGCTTAACAAGTGATGCTTATCTCTGATGGAGCTGCCGCCAGAATTTTTAGGTCACATTTTCAAGTGCTTTTCCTTTCAGATGAAGCACAAAGTATTAAAATACACATCAAAGAGTCAACTTGTTTCCATGCCTCACTTTAAACAATGGGAAAATCCTGTTTCTCTTTTCCTGGGATTCCTGTGTTTCTAACTTGGTCCACACTTGGTCCAGTCTTGCTTGATCTTGTTGTTGGGACTCAGTGGACAAATCAAATTGAACTGACCATTAAATCCCTCAAAGGAGCTGTTAGTAGTATGAAGTGAAATCGTCTTCCAGAAGAGCGAGCTTCTTAAAGAGGCTGTATGAAGAGTATGACCATCACTGCTGAGCAAAATGAGGGAGATTCAAGGGAATTGTCTTAATGCTGTAAAAAACGGGCATCAACTGCTTTCAGTGCTTCTTTTGCTGACAAAGGTATGACAAAGAATTCAAAGAGAAAGATATATGCTAATTCTCCAGCAGGACATTGATTGACACTGCATAACTGGTCTGAATTCATAGATCAGAAAGGGAAAGAACATCCTGCAGAGGGTGCATGGGTGGGTGTTTCATTCTCCTTTCTTCCTGCCTACAAGAGGCAAAGCAAGAACTTTGCTTTCCCTGGTGGGCTCAGGGGAACTATCAATGACAGTGCAGTGCTTTAGAATTAACTCTTCATTTAAATTTGTTTCTCACTTGGGGGAACCTAAGTCAGTGGCACGGGTGACTGTCCTCCAGGAGGTGGGAGACCCTCAAGTGCCTTAACTCCTCCTGCAGGCAATCTTTTCCAACCAGTTATCTATTTCCTTCTTCAGGGCTGGAAATCATCAGCCAAACCAATAGTTTCTGAGAAGTCACTCACTAAATATTCCACTGTACCTCCTGTATTATCTCATATAATAGAAAATGCAGAGCAGGTCCAATAATGTTTAAATGCAGTTCAGTTCAACTATGTCTTACCCTCAGCATGACTCTGCAGTGGGCACTCTTGTGGTGTTCAACTACAACTTTAATTCTAGCCAGTGCAAGGAGTTAGGCCTTTTTGGGCTATCAAAGGAGGACACAAATATGATCTACTTAAACAGCAGTAAAAACAAGTTCTGACAAATTACAGAAGCCTTCATATATAGCTGTTCCAAATTAGCAAACTAATTGACTTACAGCAGTTTAGATAACAATATCCACCTGGTCACATGACTGTGGTCCGTGTCACTATGGAAGGTCATGTTTCATTCTGGAGGTTAAGCCTTGCCATAACAAAAATACAGTACCTTTATTACATAGAAATTATAAACACATGGCTGTTTTACCTAAGTTTCCATGAATCACCAGTCCACCACACTACATAGAGAATGGTCTTTTACCTGCCTTCCTCAGAGAATAAAGCCCAAACAAGGTATATCATATTCTGGATCTAATATTGACTTCATTAGTTTGAAGAGGATTGCCTGGATTGTATCAATTCCATCATTTCTCATGTTTGTTATCCATAGTAAGACCCAAACTTTGCGACCAACTAAAATGGGAGCTGGAATGTGGAATCTGAAATCTTAACTAAACTAACACAGGATATTCCTGCATTTTTATCTATTTTTTTTCCTCATAGTTTCTATGCATTTTTAATGGATTTATTTTCTGTGTTTTTCCCATTTTCCTCTTGAACCCGTCTACAATTTTAAAAACCTCATTCTTCTATGACAAGGACATTCCCAAACATACCAGTCACTGCACAAATATTTATCTGCTTCCATTTTGAACACACTGAAACCACAAATGGCTCCATGGTAATGCTTCTGATGAAGCTTTCTAAATATGACTTGGCCCCTTTATAACCTTATTTTTTCTTTTCCATAT
The DNA here is from genome assembly GCF_003031625.1 of Empidonax traillii. Lineage (NCBI taxonomy): Eukaryota > Metazoa > Chordata > Aves > Passeriformes > Tyrannidae > Empidonax > Empidonax traillii. Next base: position 1,526,631 of record NW_020955369.1, on the reverse strand, counting down.
CTTAAAAATTGTCAGTGCCACGGTTTTATTTAAAATATATTTCTTTCAGTTGCTCCCTCAGGGGATTTTTCCTTTAAGACTCTCAATTTCTGTATTTTTTTAGGGGACTGTGAGTGGATGGAAACACCTGGGCAAAGAGAGCTTCGATCCTTAGAGCTGTAAACACTGAGCACAGTTAACGTCATTGTAGCCACAAGAATGATACTTCAGTCTTATATGTGACTCACTGCTTCTTCCAAAGACATGAATGATTTGAATATACTGTTGGCTGAGCTCTAAACTGATCAGCCTGTGGAATACATATGTATACAGGAGAAAAATTACCCCTTGGAATGACATGACTGAAAGGGAAGGAGTGAAACTGTACCAATTTACATACGATGAATACCTGATTTATGCACAGTGCTTGGATCAAAACCTGCTCTGATTTTTCAGCCCAGACAGGAAATTGATTTGCATCAGTTTAACGTAAGTTGGAATTTGACTCTATTTGTTTTCTGCTGGAAAATTTCAATACTCATTCACCAGGGTGCTGCACTAGGTACACTTACTAACAACGTTGTAAAATGTCTTTTAAATGCTACAAATACAAAAGCTAATGTTTTGTCCTCAATTTGCACTCACACAGGAGTTTTCATAATGCAAAGTGCATCCCTGAATCTAGCCCTTTCAGCTATTTTGTTTGTATATTTGTTTGTTTTACTGTGTTATTCCTGTAGTAAACCCCCAGAATTTTAGTAAATGGAAAATGCTGTGAGAGTGTTTTCAGATTCTAATTTGATAGCAGATGTTAAAAGGAATATTTTAAAATCCATAAAACTGTATTGAACAGCATCTTTTTTTTTATTTACTTTTCCAATATGATGTAAAATATGTTTTGGTAGCTGAAGCAGTTGCCAACAGTAAGCTGGACTTAGAATCCTACAGTCTGAGTTCACAGTTCTGTAGTGATAAAGCAATCTCTTTGAGGCAAGGATGACTTTCTAAATGTACAGATGTATGTACAATGTAGCCTTAATATCTTGTTAAAATCTCTACATTCAGATGAATAAGTATTAGGATAACATACCCCCATCTTCTTGCATCCTGCATTCTGGATGTGGTAGGGCTACAAGTTTCTTTCTCTTAGATGGAAACTAAAAGAAAACTCTAAGAAGTTGGGCCTCCCCAGTTTTCCACTGAACCACATCTACTTTCTTCCTTTTAATTAGTGCCTGCAAAGTAAGTAAAAGCGGTTGTTTGGAACTAACTAGCACAGTACTGCCAGCTGCCAAGGATAAGACATTTCCCAGTGCTGAAATCTGAGTTTCTGAGGAAAAAGAAGATCTTTTGGTGCGTATTTTCCTCTAGTACAATCTACTGTAATATTTTTGAGTCTGGGAACTCCAGCGTACATCTATGTTCTTTAAGTTCCTAAAATTAATTAAAAAAGCAATTTTCTGTCTTTAGATGGGACCTTCCCTTTGATACTATCACTTCCTCTCTGAAAAGATGATTTTCATTCATATCTATTTTAACTTCACTACTGACCCAGATATTAGATGATTCTTTGTGGAAAGATCATTCTATATTAACTTGTTTCGGGAGACTTCAGGGAATCAGGTGCTCAGAACTGTCCTATGTGAGACTTGTGATGTGATGAACGTTGGAAGTCCTACGTTCCTAAATCACACAGGCCTCTGAGCCAGAGGTTTGGTCACTTCCTTGTAGAAATCACTGCATAAATGCATAAAATATGCATTCATATTCTCTGGGAATCTGCAGTCTTTCTTTGTACTCCCTCCTTCTTTGTATTTCCCTTTTGGTTTCTTTCCCTGCCTCACTCTGCACTGTAGCAGCTTCTCTCCCCAAATCATCACTCATTCCTGCCAGGGAAGGAACAATCATCAGCTCCTGCTGAGAGGCATCATCTCAGCCAGTGCACAAGGAAGGGACTAGGGGGACACAGGCAGAGTTCCCCTGTTCCCAAACACTCCCCTTCGTGAAACACACACCAAGCAAAGCAACAACACAGACTCTGTCCAACACAGATGTAGAGCCCTGCAGTTCGAAATGATACTCCTTGATTGCCCTCTCTGCCGAGACCTCTGCACAAAGAGTTGTTCTTTCAAATACAGATTCATCAATATTTATCAGCCAGGCTACTGCCAAAGCAAACCTTGGAAAAAAAAGTTTAGCCAGATGATCCAATTGCCTCGTGTTAGCAGTGAGCTCAAACACACAGCTGTGCAAAAACTGAAAGGTATTTTCAGCGAGGCTATAATTTAGGCAGCATTATCTTAAGGGATTTCTAAGCTCATGAGAAGCGTGACTTGTGTACACAGCACAGGGGATTTGCATAGATAACACATAAATCTATTAGGAAGCTGCAGCACACATAGCAAGTCCTGCAGTGCTGGGAAAGCTGGGGAGCAGGGACCACACATTTTGACTGGGGATGGTTGAGTTCATGGATAGGGGGGAAAAAAGTATAAATCAGTCAGCAGTTATTCTATGATCTGCTTGAAGACACAAGTGTACCAAGATGTGATAAGATTTCTTTTCTTCATTTTTAGCTAGCAAGGTTTTATTTCAATCTCTTGTGTGGTAATTAAGTTGAAGTAGAGCCTGGCACATCGAGCTGGCAGAAACAGATTATTTGTTTGGAGGAGGCATTCACAAAATCAATATGAATCCATTTGTGAAAGTGGAGTAATTTAGAGAAATACCCACTATCCTCATTTCAGTTCTGCCTGTTTACTGAAAACAGAGCGTGGAAAGAATTGGAAAGGCAATATACACCTAAACACCTACATTTAAGAACTTGCCAGACAAAAGATTGTGTAGTTATTAACAAGAAAATTTTTTCCTGGACCCAATAACTTCCTTCCCTTAAACCAAGAAAGGATTTCAAGCAGTTTAAGCGAAAATACTACATGTGGAATCTTGTCATAAATGCTTTGATGAGTTAAACTTTAAACTTATATTTCTCCAACTTTAGTTCTCTTACTGGGGGACATCTGACTTCAAGTCTGATACCTAATTCATCCTAGAGTTTTCAGAACAGTGACTTATAGATAAAAATACCTTTGCAAGAGCCACACACTTACAATTACAAATTCTTGTAAAGTTTTATTGAAATATATAAATATGCTCTTTCATTAGGTGTGTTGCTTGGCATTAGACAGGTCTAACCTCACATTCTGTAGGGCACATAAGGATAAAGGCACAGCTTACACCATCATGAAAAAAAAAATAAATCTATGTATTTGTGAATACTATCACATGGAAAAATTTGGCCACAGGAGACATGGACACACAGTTGAACTTGTGCAAAGTCATCCTGATCACACAAAAGCTGGATCTTTCCATTGGCTTAACATCAGCTTCAGGAAAAATGGTATTTGGTCTGCTATAAGGGTAAATAGTAAAGAGTCTGGAGCACAAGTCCTGTGAGGAGCAGCTGAGGGAGCTGAGGGGTGTTTAGCCAAGACAAAAGGAGGCTCAGATGGGACCTTATTGCCCTCTACAAATACCTGAAAGGAGGTTGTAGCCAGGACAAGAGGAAAGGGCCTCAAGGTTCACCAGGACAGGTTTAAATTGGATGTGAGTAAAAATTTCATCATGAAAAGAGTTGTCAAGCACTGGAACAGGCTGTGCAGGGAAGTGGTGGAGTCACCATGCCTTGATGTACTTAAAAGACAGGTAGATGTGACAGTTAGGGAGATGGTTTAGTAGTGGACTTGGCAATATTGGGTTGATGGTTGGATTTGATGGTCTTAAAGGTCTTTTCCAATCTACATGATTTTATGATTCTATGGCTTTGGCTCAAAGCCATTAGGTAGGATTTACTGCATGTTAACCATGGCTTAACTCTGGTGTTTCACAATAACTTGTCTTCAGCGGTGAAGTCAGAAGAAGCCTCTATTTTGACAGCACTACCCTTTTCCTCCTTTTCCCTCTGCCTTCCCTGGTTGTACACCCAGACAACTGCATTGAGCAGCCATCATATAAATACAGTAAGTGAACTGACCTGAGAACTGCATTAAAAATCACCTGTTCTGCTAATTCAGTTATTTTTCACGGAAGTCTGTGATTCAGTTCACTCTCTGGACCTTAAGAGCCATAGTGAGACAACTCAAACTGCAGAAGGGCAACTGGGGCAAACAGTCAGGAGTGTGCTTTTCTCCCTTTGCCCACATAAGACACTTTGGCAGTCAGTCCCTCTGCGCCAGCACAGCGAGCAATAAGCTGCCACAGACTTCCAGAGACTATAGGAGAACTCTTCATAGTCTTAGAAGTCACCCAACTGATTGCACTGCTGTCTAGTTTTTGGTATTTCAAGGAATTCTTCAACCTTCCTCTGTTTGGCTTCATGGACAGATTATCCCATTAAGGTTCAATTGGGTTAACAGTAATCCACCAGGGATAGTGTAAAAGCTTGGTAATTCCCTAGTGTACAAACAGCTTACCTTCTTTCCTGTAGCAGCACAGTCCTCCTGGCCTGTTTCTGACTACATACCTCCCACGGTTTTGAAATACATTTGCTAAGAAAGTAGATGCTTGAGCTGTGACTTCTACCTGGTTGCTGCCACCCCTGTGTTTGATGGTACTCCCTGTGCAGAATTGGCTGGAGAGACCATAGAATGAGAGAGTCATAGAATGGCCTGTGTCAGAAGGGACCTGAGACACCATCTCTTCCAACACTCTTGCTGTGAGCAGGGACACCCTCCACTAGACCAGATTGCTCAGAGTGCTGTGCAACCTGGTTTTGAACACTGCCAGGGATGGGGCATCCAGAACTTCTCTGGGAAACCTGTGCCTGTGCCTCATTGCCCTCACAGTAAAGAATTTCTTCCTAATATCTGGTCTAAACTCTCTGTCAGTTTGAAGCCATTCCCCCTTGCCCTGTCACTACATGCTCTTGTAAATAATCCATAAAAGGAGTTTTCAGCTGTCTTTTTTTTTTGGACAGTTTAAACTAGGCAAGTCAAGCATGTAGTGAAAGAGTATAGGGAGACAGCTAATGCTCACAGGTTTGACATGCATTCACATAAATTACCACAGCAGGAAAGGAACCACCTTTTTCTTTAGGTTCAAAAGCCTAGAATTCCAAAGTTTCAGACTACTCTGAAGTGTACTGCCTCTGCTCAAGTGAGCCTGGAGATTCAGGACAAGGATATACAGGGAAGACAAATCCTCTTGGACCTTTCAGCTACATACCCTTTGCTCGGCATCTCAGCTCTCAGGACAACCTGGCCCTTGAGGAAGCTACACACTGATCTGCAGACTGACAAGTTTTCCTTACTGCTTCCAAAACTGCATGTGAAGCAATGGTAATAAGCTGTAGATTTGCTCAAGTCCTTATCCCATATGGGCAGTAAATGAAACAATTCTTTCAGACCCATCAGTAAGAGAGAAATGATGCGAAAAGTAATTTCTTGTGTACTCTTCAAGAATTGTCTGAGCTGTGACCTATTCTCTTGCTATTCCATCTTGAAACTTGTAAACAAACCAAAGCCTTCCCAAGCAATCAACATTGCAGCATGTTCTGTGCATTCTCCTTAACTTATCCCTTGATCCCTGTGGATCAAGGGCCTAAAATGAGACATTCTAATTAATGGAATCACAGAGTGGACATGACCATCTCTGTTCTGAAATAATGTTTTTACCTTCTTTTTTTCTTGTGGCTGTGATGGATCTTGTGGAATTTCATTTAATCTGAAAAATGTTTTGGTTTAGTCCTATTAACATTAACTTGACATCCCAAGTTTCTTCATTATCAATACACTCTGGTTCTTCACCTAACAACGTATAATCATTAAGGATTTTGAAAAATTCATTTGGTCTAGTTTTAGTATCTATAAAGCATTATTCGTAATGCAGCTGATTACAAATTATTCAGCTGCTGAACAAAGTTGAAAGAACCTGCCACAGGAATCAAGCTTATGTTCTCACCTTACACACACCTGACTTTTCCATCAGATAGTTCTCTGATTATTCCAGTAATTGAGATATGTGGTATTGTCCTAGAGCAAAACAACCAACCCTCCCACTAAGGTTGAAGCTGACTTTGTTCTTTCGCAAAAAAATGTCTAGCAGGATCAAATAGACTCATCACCAGTGTAGAGATTTATTATTAAAATAGAGGGCCTTTTCACCCATGGCTTCCTTAGATGTAAAGCAAAGACTCCATCATACTGTAGTGAGACTAAAAATCTAATCCTTTGTTTCCAAACTTGGGTATCTATTATCAAGCATAAAGCTAAGTGAACTTATAAGGTGTGACCACTCTAGGGTTTCTAAAGATAAATTTAAGTGTGTAATCAAAATTTAGCTTTACTAGGCTGAAGAGCTGGAAAAGAGGATGCTGGACTTTATGCTCCTAATGATTTTCAGGGAAATGCATACTAAGCAAAGAAGAATTCAGGAAACAGGACAGAATAGTCATCTAGTGCAGACTGATGTTGTCCAGAGGCACATCCTTCCTTAAGCATGCATTCCTATGGTCTTGGACTGACTTAGTGACTATGGCTCAGTGCTCAACTGATTCAACTATATTACTTCTGGCTCTGCTGCAAGATGGAAATACTCCCACCTCCTTTCATTTTAATTTCTGGCAGTAAATTACCAGCCCTTTTTTTTTGCTGCACTAAATTGTTATCCCAATCTCTGTTGAAAGACAGTGAAACTAGGACTTGTGGGAAGCAGCATTTATGAAAAGCAGGATGCAGAAATTCTTATAACTGATACATGAGAAAGTTCCCTGAAAATATTAAGTAAATGGTGTAAAAGCAAGCAATATGGGCATTTGTCATGTTGATGCTAAAGTTCATGTAACTCATTCAGTCAGGAAGTCAAGAATTTGTGCACTTTAAAAAAAGTATATTCTCTTTCTGCTTAAATCATTAGCATAGATCATGCTGTTCTAACCACCAATAGTAAACTGCAAATAAAATACGCAGTTTCCTATTCTCTTTCTCATATTCCACCAGTGCAGATTTGCAAATTCACTCTGGCAGAATACCAGGTGTCCCATTGTGTAAAAAAGCTTTTAGTCATAAGGTGAATGAAAAGTTCCACTTCCCATTACTATTTTTCCCATCATTTGTTTGTAGTATCACATTTTGCTTTGTGCTGCTCTTTCCCACAGCATTCTTACACAATAGCCCATCTGCAATGCATAACTAATGACAGGCAAGGTGTTTCATTAGAGTGGGCCTTACTTATAATATCCTTGCTTAGCAAACAGAAATACCCTATTTTATCTGTTTATTTACTGATACTGATTTCTTCCTTACTAGGTTACAGGTAATGGAAATACACAGTCTTCTGTATCCCTCTTACAGGAGATACCAGTCCTGTGACATCTGAAAGACTGCTTGATACTACACAGTAAAATGTACAGTAACCAGGGATTTTACTCCCTTCCAAACTCTTAGATAGCCACTTCTTGTCACAAGTTGATGTGGCCTCTGGTGGTAAGTCCTGAATTTCCTCTGTATGAATCTTCTTTTTCTATCCACTGTCCCCCTCCAGAAATGCTTTCCCTCTACAAACAGCGTTGTTACCAATAACAATGTTATTACCAGGTTAATGACATTGTTAACCGGGTTAACTAACAACAAGTGTTACCAGGTTAACCAGCCTTTAAGATACAGTTTTTTTAAAAAAACTTTGCAGCAAAAATCTGCAGTGGAAAAGCTTCCCCAAAGTCAAGCATAGCCAAAATAAGCTGTCCCTTCCTGTCTCTTGCTCTTGCTGTGCTCGACCACACCATGTGAAGGAAGGAGCTAAATTTTTTAATTTTTAATTTTTAGAATGCAAGACTTTTTTTTTTTTCCCCATTCACTATTTAAAATATTTCATTCACTCTGCAGTATATCAAAGAATGAAAAGAATGGCTTGGGCTCTCAAGTTGAGATCGTTACATTTGCAGAGGGAAAAAAAATAGGAATGTGAAGTGCAGATAGAGCCACAAGGTGCCATTTAGCATTCCTGTATTTTTTCCCCTTCCTCAAGTATGCTGGGAATTACAAAGGACTACAACCTTATTACAAACTTAAATATAATATATAAAGCGGGAATATCTAAGATGTCTGTCATTGCCAAAGGTTTTAAGAATACTGTAATAGGAATTCCATTCAGTGAAAGTACTTCATACTCCTAAGAAGTGAACCTTGATCTGTTGTGGGACAGAAAAATCACCTGTTTTTGACCCAAACACTTGTGAAAAGTTGCCTTACAGTGTATTCATGGGTTGAAGAACACTGGAGAAATAGGGCCAGGGCCTATAATTGTGCAGGTACTGCCTGTATCTATAGGGCTGGTAAAGTGTTTGCACAGCTCCAAGGTAATTTTATGGTGGAAGGAACCCTCGCTACTCAGGTTTCCTCTGGGAGGGAATGCTAGATGGGTAGGCATGGAGAGGACAAACACAGTTTTCCCAGGCTGCTTGATCCGGGAACCAGGGTGTCTGGCTCCTTCACATACCTGCCCTACAGACGACATGGATCATCCTTCTGGATGTCTTCCAACACAGAAGTCGACTCTGCCTTTCACTGACAGAGAAGAAAACAATCAGCAAACTAAACTATGCTGTCACTCCTCTGTCTCCAATACTTTTTATTTCCTTTTAGGCCCCTTGGTTGCTAAAGTTTCCTTTCCATTTCTCTACAATTTCTTAGACAGAAATGTCAATAGAAATTTGTACTTATTTGTAAAGACAAAATAAATAAATAAATAAAAAGCCTTATTGATCTCTACTCAGGCAGTTCTAAGAAACTATTCAGGATTCAGCTGGGAATGGTGGAACATTCTGGAAAATGCCATCACAGTGGCCACTTTGGCCTGCTCTGAACTGCCCACACCACCCAGCCAACATAAGGGGAAAAAGGGAGACAGAGGGTATAGAGCCAAATTTCCCCATCCAAATCATCTCTGCTATTCCAAGACATTTCCCCATCCAATCCATCTCTGCCTTTTCTGCTATTCAGCATGAGGCATTTTGCTGAGTGTATTTCAACATGACAAGTATCTCAAAAGACTGAAAACACACATCATCATCTTGCTCTGTGAATCCAGCTACCTTACTCTTGCATCTGTAGTGGTAGGTGGATGACATTTCCAGCATTTTTCCCTGGGGAAAGAAGACAAAAGGCATATTGGAAGTCTTAGGGACATTACAGGCAAGCTGCAAGTGGAGGAATGTGTATAAAAATGAATCTGGTTAATAGTCACTCCAGACAGCATCATTCCCACGGACCATCAGGCACTAAATGACATAAAAACAGGATCAGGAAAGAGTTCTGGTCTTACATTATGTGTTATTACAATACTGTCATTAGAAGAGCTCTTTAATACTAAAAAACTTGTTCAAATTTACATGATTTATTATGATTATAGTAGCAATCATTATTATTAGTACTGTCTCGCATATTTTCTCTCTGGCTTGGCTTGCTTATCCCTAAAAATTAGCAAAGTAACCTGGCTTCTATTTCATACTAACTAGGTACCAAAGAACCTTGACAGCTAATTTTTGAAGTGACTGAGTAATAAAATTGCACAGCAAGTGTATATACTGAAATTGGGATGATTTGTGTCATTTGTAAATCATACAGACAAAAAAAAAAATAAAAATAAAAATAAAAAAAAAAAAAAAAAAAAAAAAAAAAAAAAAAAAAAAAAAAAAAAAAAAAAAAAAAAAAAAAAAAAAAAAAAAAAAAAAAAAAAAAAAAAAAAAAAAAAAAAAAAAAAAAAAAAAAAAAAAAAAAAAAAAAAGAGACTAACAGTCCATCATTTCTTCCATGAATTTAAGATGAAGAACTCACATTTGGTCTACTGACTGCCTGAATTTACAGTTTTTTTTCCTGTAACTAAAATTTTGCAAGCACAAGGTGTTAAATGCATTTGGTACAAAACAATTGTTTTCTGTTCTAGGAACTTTATGTTGTCAGAAGTTGCCTTTGAGGGGAGAGGTGAAAGAAGCAGGATGATTACCTCAAGAAAACTTAATTAATAAAAAATGCTTGTCTTTAACAGAGGGCATTCCTTACTTGGGAACAGCAAACAGTGTGTTTCAGAGGCCAACAACTGAAAGAAACTGCATGAACAATTAAAAGCACTTAAAAATCCTTTGGGGCCAGTTAGAGTTCATTACATTTTTTGTTTCAGATGTTGTTTAGTTTGGCATATTAAGCTATCCAGAATACTGCAGTAGCTTGAAAGTATGCCTTAGCAACCTCAACGTCTTGGTTTTCGCCTGATCCGCAGGGAGGCTGATGGTGCTGCATATGGTAGTGCTCCAGAAATGGCACCGTTCCTGCAACAAACGCTGCCAAAAAGAGCAGCAAACATCTACTTGGTCTTCAAGTACTGCTATCTTACACAGTTCTGGATGAAGTAATTACTGTTACGTTGGAGAGGGTGGAGGTTACTATGCCAAATCCAGCTAACACTTTCATTTATAATATATTCTTGCAACCTGCTCTTGACAGTGACATTACCCTCCACAGCTTACTGCAGTGCTTCAGTATGTGAAAAGAAAGTAACCCCTGTGTGAAACATTCTGCTGTTCATGTGGAAATTCATTTGAGAGTCAAAATCACCCTTTTCCAAAGAGAGTTCATATTGTATGAGATGGAGTTGTCCCACGCTCCATCCCACTGGGCAGATATGGTCCTGTTGCATGGTGTCAGCACATCTTCCCTGGCTCAGACCTTGGCCAGAACAAAAACCATGTAAAGGATCCCATCCAAGGCATTCCTTCATTTAAGAAAGTGTATTTTCTGCAACCTTCACAATTTATCATTATTAACGTGCAACTGTGGGTGTCATGTCACGTGCTTTGTTTCAGACCATATCAAGGCTTGTGTGTTAGGTAGGCTCAGTTCATAATTTTGGAAGCCTGGTACTGAAAAGGCCCATTGTGGGATTAGAGTTAATTTAATACCTCTTGTGAAAAAAAAAAAAAAAAAAGGTCTTTAAGACTTCAAAAATTGCTCATCACTAAAGATTTTCCCTGCATAAAGGAGAAAAGACTCACCTGATTGAGCAAAGAGCATGACTGAGGGGAGAGGAGGGAATAGATGCATGGGGCCAGGATGTGGCAGGGAAATTCAGATACTGTGAAGAAAATGAGCAAATCAGTGCAACAGAGAAGAATAGAGGACTGCAGCAGAACAGCCACCCTGTTACCTTGGAGATCAGGTGGCTCTTTAGAAAGAATGAAAAAAGACATAAATGATCCTCAAGAAGGAAGGAATATAGGGAACAGGTGTAACTGTAACACAAAATACCTGGGTAGAATTGTAAGCAGGAAAGGACTATGAACTGGGAGATAAAGAACATGACTTTTGCACAGGAGACTAACAGCTAATAACAGATCTGTTAACACAAAAGCTACTAACAGAAAAGGTTTAGAGGAAGAAAAGTTTGATGAGTTTAATTGGAACAGAGGGAACCAAAATTCCAGTGATTTGAATTACTACTTCTTGTGAAACTTTCATTTTGTGTGTATGAATACAAACAAAACCAAAAACAAATACAAAGAAAAGTCGGATCTCAGACAGGACACATTGTCGATATCACTATATATGGAACTGTAACTAATGTCTGACACCTATTACTTTTTCTAAGATATTAAAAATCATTACTACTTATGAAAGATCTGTAGCATTTACCTTGGGAACAACACAGAATTAAAAAGGCCTCTGCACTTTTCAGTGAAATTGGTGCTAACTGAGCATCATGTATCGAATCACCAAACTGATGCTGAAGTGAAAAAACCAAGGCTCCTTAATTTTAATTTCAATGAGAATAGGACTGAGGAAAGAAAACTTGCAGGTGGAAAAAAATTATAATTTCCAGTGAAAGAATTACCATCACAATGCTTCTGAAATAACATTGTAAACAAAGTATGCTTAAAAAGTGGAAGCCAAGATATTTAGCTCATGAAAGTAATGTTGATTTACACCACCTGAGAATCTGGCACTGACTGCAAGACAACAATCATACTCTTTCTTCCAAACACTGAATAGTTCTTACCACAATACTATTATATTATAATATGACTAGGAAATGCTGCAAATGGATCTAATTATTATTATAATCTTAACAATATAATCTTGAAGTCCTTGTCAAATGTTATTTCCAAGACATAGAGAGATGTCCTACAGGCAGAAGAATTAAAATAAATAGATTAAATAATTTCCTACTGGCGAGATATCCTAAAAAGCTAATAGGTTTAGATTCTACATTGGATTCTGTAAGCAAAGACATTTGATTTGCTTGTCAAAATTTAAAGATCTTACAGTGGTCCATCAGTCACTATGTATAAGATAGGTTAATTAGAAAAATCAAACTCAACAATTACAATTCAGACAAAATTCTGGCAATGTGTATTAACTGCAGGTCAAGTAGGATTGTACCTAATGTTTTATGTCTAATTAGTGCTAGTCCACGTGCTCTGCTGTTTCAGATACACAATAACAGTTCTGTTTTAAAGAAATGGTGTCTTCCTCATCCAGTGAACACTGAAATCCTCCAAAATTTGGATGACTGGATTTTATTTGTGGCTACTTGAGTGAAAAGTACTGAAACCAAGGGGGGAAAATAAGTGAATCAAAATTCTTCCAATCCTGCCAGCTTGCTTTCACCTGACTTCAGAAAACCTCCCTGATAATTCTATATTAAAAATCCACTCACTCTGTAAGCAAGGATTTAGAATTGCTTCAGCTGTGAAGGGATCTCATGGTTTGAAATATATCACTCTGGAAATAAGACCAGTCATTTAATTTGACCTTTGTGATATTTGAATAGTTTCCAGATGACTTCCAGACAGTAACAGTGCCTCTTTGGAAGTAACTCTTGCTTGATTAAGGGAATCAAGTTATTAAAAGAGAAAAAAAATAGTCCTCAAATGCATAAATATTATCCATCAGGTCACTGATGTTCCAGTATGAGCCATTGTCCCTTATCTTACATTATGTGGATAGTGATGCCATATGTTACACTTAAAAGCTTTCAAACTGAAAGAGAAGCAGTATTATATTAGCAAATACTTTCTTCTGCTGTACCATATACACTTCTGCTTGTGAGGCCTGTAAAAAATCACCTTTCATACCCCTTATCTTGCAGAGGTTTCTCTGGAGTCCTGTGTGGTGGTGCTAAAGAGAGGGTGCCTCCTATGGAATCTGCTCACTTCCCTGCCAGAACACCTCTAGCTCTCAGGAGGAAGAAAAGGAAAAAAACATGATTCTCTCAGTACCCAGGGGAGAGTGATACGGTGGAAAAGGGGTGAAGAGTGGGAGCGGGAGCTATGAATTTGGATCATGTCAGCTGTGAAGTCATGCACAACCACCATGGATCTTGTGTGGATCCTCAGAGTGAGGATATTGTGTTTTCTTATCAAACAGTGACATAACACTTTTATGCATCCTAGACACCTTTTCATCTCCACAGAGCTACAAAAACTACTCCAGTGCACAAAACCCTGTTTCCCAGAGGAAGACTCTTTGGACATGAACTATCTCACATCTAAGGTAGGTCCTGAAGACAAATCTTACATTTGTAAACGATAGGGTACAATTCCAGACCATGAAATCCCCTGAGCAACCAGCAATCCAAGAACAAGATCCTTTCAAGATCTGTGGCTTTGTTCCTCTCCATAACTTCTAGATGGTGTTATAGTCACTAATGTTGTTAGGAATGAGCAGCATTACAAATGAGCTTTGCTGTTAGTGACAGTAGGTACTTGAACCCTGAGCCTTACAGTGCCAAGGTTTAACTCCCCACTCTGCTACAAACCACTGGTAAATCACCATTTCTGTGCCTTAGGTGGTAAGCTATGCAATAGTCTTCCTGTTTTTTCAAGCATTTAGCAAGGATATGCCCTGGAGTCAGTGAGAAAGTCAGGAATTTGAGATGCTGAAGGGAAATGTGGCTTGCTGCAGTTCGAAGGAAACAAGAGGACAGGCAGCAAATTACAGCTGAAGAGCCCGTAATTCACGAATTACCTGAGGGACAAAGGTGCTTTAACTATTTTTCATCATGCAAGGGAAAAAAGCAATCACTCATGCACTTTCTGAAATACAGGTGCAATTTTTTAAACAAATTCATTATTAGTTCTGCTAGTAAACACCTAACATTAATTAAACCTATTTTCTGCGGTAAATACACTTACACTCAAAATATGGTTATCGGTGAAGGCCACATGCCCTTTACTGCTTGTGCAATTAACATTTTCACAGTCAAATAGTCCAAATTATCTAATGCAAAAAAGCCTCATGTACAAAGCCACCTTTCTGATATTGTCCCCTTGTCCGTGGTGGTGTCCTCAATTACACAGCTTCTCACTCCAGCCTTTTCCCTTCGCCCTGCTCCCAGGGAAGGGGTGAAAGATTCCCTATAGCCCTCCAGTATTGCACAGGGACTGCCTGGGGCTGCCAGCCCATTCCCTGGCAGTATTCCCAGAGCTGGAGCTCAGACAAGCTGGGCAGTGGGAACCCAGCTGAGCCCTGCTCAGGCCAAGGGCAGCCCAGACACCCCTTGGGATTCACCACCCCCAGGACACCCGCTCCCAGCAGGGGCAAGTACAGCCATGCCTCTTGGGTGACAGTGTAATATTATTGATTTTAAAGAAATGAAGGGCAGCTACACTGGATATAACTGTACTTAATTTCACACTTGGGAAAACTGACAAAACTGATGGAAAAAAATTTTTTGAAAATAATATAGAGTCTGTTGAAATAATTGACTTCCTTCTAATTCCTTCTTTGAGAAAATTAACATTAAGCATATTCTCATAATGTATTTCATAAATGATGAGTGATTTATGAGAGACCTGCCTGTGATGAAGAATTAACAACATGCAGCCACAGATTCAGATCTTAATTGTATGCTTTGTGTTTCCTAGTAATTTGATAATAAATCTTTCATCTTTTAGTGGTATAGGCTAATGTTAACAGAAGAATAATTTGGTTTTCAATAAAGAGTTCAACTACTCTTCTGCCTCATTTCACCACATCCTGTGTTAGACAAAATAGGTAGGAAATAGGAATTTCTCTTCCATTTTATAAATTTAAGCCTTATTTTATCAGAGCTAACCATTCCCATTGACTTGACCAAAAGGCACCTGTTAAAGGTAGCTCAGCCCAGGGCCTGTAGCCTATCATTGCAATGACAAAATCGTATTTATGTGGTTACAAACTGCATTCACCTTTCTGACATCAGAGGGGTGCAGCCAGAGGGGTACAGCCCTGCCCAAGACAAGGGAATGCAGGGGGATTATTACAGAAATGCTCTCACATGCAAAAAGTAAAATATTTCTCTTCCTATCACATGGTTCCTGGTAGTATACTGTGTCTTAAATATGCCTACCACTCAGCATCCCAGTACTTTTCCCTGACAAAACAAAGAAACCCCACTGATACAAACATTGTCTCCATCCCAAGGGAAACAGTAGCAAATCTTTGTTCTTCGAATTAAATCCCCCTCCTTTTGTTTAAATCTTTGAGCTGCTTTGCTTGCTCCATGACAATTCAATAACTATTTGCATACCATTGATTTTCTTCTAAAGCTAAAGTCATTAGACCTTTGGCCCACAGCCAGTTTTGCCAAACCTAGATGGATAGAAACCATTGCACAGTTTTTAATGGTAGCTAGATTCCAACTCAGAGATTTTCTTCAGTTTTTTGATTGTCAAAATAAAACGCTGAACAAACACTCGTGTCCGGTATCATTAAATTTATTGTTGAAAATTACTGGTCAATATTTGCTTGCACATTAACTAATAGCACTGACTATTTCACTGCCCATACAGCATTCTAGTTAATAGCAATTGAGAAGCCTCACACCACAACAAAAATGGGCTTCAAAAAATCAATAGATTCCTTGTTTTGTATCAAGGAAGACAGACAAACAATAAATCATGATCTTTGAAGTGATTGTTTAGTCTGACAACATGGTATTCAGGATTAGTTTGAATGATAGGTATGATTCGCTGTAGAGTCAAATTCTAATATGAAATGCATCTCTGAGTGCCTTTGCTGCTTCTGTTCAGGGACAAGTCACTGAAGTAGTGCTTCAACAAATTTTTGGGGGCAAAGTGTATAATACAAGTTTAGGGTTCACACCACCAGTTTTGCCTGGCTGGTGCCATTTGTGGGTTTTTCAAGGCTGAGCAACATGAATTTGACTCACGGTACGTCACAAATATGACATCTAACTCTGGTTTGAAACAATAGATATACACACAGAGTAATAATAGAAAAATGAACATCCCTAAGTTTCAAATATAAGCATTCAGAAGTTCTTTCAGAGAGAAGACACTCACAAAGGAAAAAAGACATCCACTAGCACAAATCATCAAATAGGTATGGCAATCTGACATAAACACATCAAAATGGAGTGGCTTTTTGGAGCCTATTTAGATTGAAAAATATTGCTCCTTTTAAGGGAAGAGTTTTCTCAGTTTTATTATAGTGATCTGAATTCAGGGTTTTTTGATGCTTTAAACCCATTTTTTTCAGAGCAGATATATTAAGAATGCAATATCAGTGGTGTTTCAGCATGACAAATTATCTTCATTCGTGCTCATGGCTGAAGAATCTCTTAGCTTTTGTTATCTGAACAAACAGTGGCTTGCTGTAAGACTAAAACATTTGGTTATATTGTGCAAGGGTTTAATACGTCACAAATTCAGCATGGATAATTACTGAATATTCATGACTGGTAATCCTCTCCGCACCTCCTCATCAAGGACAGTGTCTCTCCTGCCTATGTATGTTTTTTTTTCTGCATTGGTGATTTACTTCAATCTCACTCTCTCTATGTCTGTACCAGAACCAGGTGCTGGAGTTTTGTACCAACAAACAATACCTGAAGGATAAATCTAGACCTGAAATGTTACAGTCTCAGTTTTGCTGCAAGTTTGTTTGTGTTTTTGGTTTGGTTTTTTTTTTTTTTTTTTTTTATTTTTAATTGCGCAATTTTCATGCCATTTTTCAGCTACATGGCCCTGAAACATTTGAGCTTTGCATCCTTCTGTTTCTTTTACAGAGCAAAAATAACGTACAGGAAGATCCAAAATTACAGCCCAAAATCCCAAAGACTAATAGATAGTATAGTGTGTTTGAATGACAAAGTTTTGGTGGCAGGGGGACTTTTGTGAAAACAGAAGCCTTCCCAATGTCTGACAGAGCCAAAGCCAGATGCTTTCAAGAAGGACCTACCACTATCCAAGGCTGAGCCATCAGCCATGGTGGGAGAACCTCTAGGATAATGTATTTAAGAAGGGAAAAATTTACTGTGCAGTAGCAAATTGCAGCCAGGGAAGAGAGGAGTGAGAATGTGTGAGAAGAAGAGCCTTGCAGACCACCCAGATCAGTGAAGAAGAAGGTGCTCCACACACTGGAACAGAAATTCCCCTGCAGCCCGTGGTGCAGCTGTGCCCCTGCAGCCCATGGAGGTCTACAGGGGTGCAGAGATTCATCTGCAGCTCGTGGGGGAACCCCACAATGGAGCAGGGGAAGAATGTGAGGAGTCCTTTCCCCCGAGGTGGAAGGAGCAACAGAGACAACTTGTGATGCACTCACCATGGCGCCCATTCCTCGTCCTACTGTGCTGCTCAGGAAGGGAAGGCAGGGAATCAGAAATGAAGTTAAGCCTGGGAGGGGTGAGAGGCTGGTTGGCAGGTGGTTTTAAGATTTGGTTTTACTTATTATCCTACTATGATTTGATTAAACTAGTTTCCCAGCATCAAATTTGGTTTGGCCATGATGGTAATTGCTGAGTGACACTCCCTCTCCTTATCTTGACCCATCAGCCTTTTTTTATATTTTCTTTCCCCTGTGCAGCTGAGGAGGGGAGTGATAGAATGGCTTTGGCATCCAGCTGGGATCAAATCACCAAAATTACCTACATCATACAGACTTTTTTTTTTTTAATTTTTTTCTGTCAAATAAAAGACCCTAGATGTACCCTGAGGTATCAAAGTAGTTTAAGAGAAATTACTCACACGGTGTCATTAAGAAGGTATACATAATATACATTTTCAAAAATCAAACACTAATAACATTTACCAATGTAAGTCAAAGGACTACACTCTTTTTATTCTAGATGTTGAAAAGGTACTGTTAGAAACAATCATCATGGCAGAGAGCAAACAACAAGAAGGATTTGAATGAAAGAGGTAATTTTGGTGGTGAAATGTTAAAAAATGAAAATCAGGAGAAAGGAGAAATCAGGTGCTAAAGTAGTCTTTGTGCAAATGTCTTAGGTTAGTTGGAGATTTGAATGCAGAGAAAGGGAGGAGAAAAGGTGGGGACATGGATACAGAGATGACACAAGGGAAGAAATACCAAGTATCTATGAGAATGGAGTTCTAGGATACAAAGAAAGGGTAAAGAATCTGACAAAAGAAAAAGAACAAAGAAATGACAGGTCCCTTTTCTACCAGTTGGATTTCCTGAAAACCACAGCACTGTGTGCCTGCAGACTGGTCTCATTTCCATGGCAGTTGTTGAAACCACTAGAAGTAAAGTAACTTGAGGACAGTAATAAAACAGATTCTCATGACTGTAGTGAAACATCTTTTGGTGAAAGCTTGAATCACTTTGCCACATCAGTTTCACTGCCACCATTTAGCCAGCATTTCAAACATTTTGTCTCATCATTATTTCTTTAATATTATTGCCAGGCTCACTAGTTGGATGCTTTGAATATGCCTTTACTCTACCCACAGGTCATTTTATCATACATTTTTCATCACAAATGATGAATGTGAGTAGGATTTTTAAATCTCTATTCTTTTCATGGCATTTCTTTTGCACTGATATCAATAACTTCGTAATTTTGAATTACAGAACAGTTTGGAAGATGATTTCTTTTTATTTTCTTAACCATAAAATACTGAATTGTCAATTGCAATTGTTTAAATTTTAATCAGATGAAGACTTGCTTTATTTTGCTGCTCCATCATCTCACAAAAACAAATAAAAGTAAGAAATGATTTTCAGGAAACCAAGTGTGGACCTTCCTATTACTTCTTACTAAATAGACCCTGAAATAAAAGCCACTTCCCTGATGATATTCTCCAGATTTTTCGCTTTATCCCCAGGGTTCAGAATCTGGAACTATTAGTAAACAGCTGTGCTATCAAAGCATTCTTGTACAGAGGTCTCAAACACATCAAAAATACCAAACTGGAACTCAATGTTCAGGAAAATTATTCTGAGCAAGTACACCTCAAGTGACAGTTCAAGCTGCATTTTTTATAGAAAGGGGAGGATATTCCTATTTTAAAGAACCAAAAAAATTACTGAGAAGTCAGTTGCAAACTGGGACGAGGCAGCAGCAAGTCCCTAAGAAGGCACTGCATACTACTTTGAGTAGCAACTGGACTTAAATGGAATGAAAATAAATAAAAATAATAAAAAATGTATTTTGGTTATTACGGGCATCAGTTTTATTTTAATAATTTTAATTTTTACCATCAGCTTCTAGTGATGATGATTAACAGCAACTCCTTTTACCCTGGCAAGCAGGAAAATATGTGTTTTTCTAGAAAGCAAACTGTACAGGGTTAAGGAATCTGACTTAAAAGAGTCAAATAGATATTTTGTTTTTTCCCTAATTTCAAAACACTAAGTAATCAGAAAAAAAAAAAAAAGGAACTGGAATTGAATCAAATTTTTGAGAACATGTCAGTGTATTTGCCAAGTCTTTTTATCCTTATGTTATTTCTACCATGTACTAAGGAGATATGCAATTTGCAATTAATAAAATCAATAAAACCAAATCAAGATCACAGAAAAGGAGATGATGCCATGGACTTGAACTGGTCAAGTTATCCCTGACTCAACCTTCACCCACTGGCAGTAGCTCTCCCCCTTTGAACCCTGCCACTGAGTGCAGGGGTCTGGGAAACGTGGTGATGTAGCTGTAGAAACACTTCTTGTTGCCCTTCATGTCACTCATAGCTCTTGATTCTATTGGTTTTCCTGGCATCATCCCTTTCTGCCTGGACAACTTTGCTTTTCAAAATTCCTCCTTTGTAGCCTGTCCCTGCTGGCATCCTCAGTACACAGTCTGTTTGCACTGGGGCTCTGCCATGCTCAACAGTTTGTAGCTGAGTTGCACAGCTGCAGGACGGTAATTTTATTGCACTAAAGTCTCCCTGGATTTCAATGGGACACATGCAACAACTCACCTTTCAACACTTCTGCATTTCATGTGTCTTCCCCCCTGTAGCACAGTTAACCATCTGAAAAGGTACCCCCAGAATCACTGAGCTATGAGAAGACAGGGGACAAAGTTTAAGTACAAGTGCCATGAGAATCCTGATAAACTTTTTAAAACAATAGAATTTGGGGG
>NW_020955369.1:1481641-1506258 GCF_003031625.1 Empidonax traillii | reverse complement strand
TTATTTTTTATTTATTTATTTATTTATTTTTTTATTTTTTATTTTTAATTGTGCAATTTTCATGCCATTTTTCAGCTACATGGCCCTGAAACATTTGAGCTTTGCATCCTTCTGTTTCTTTTACAGAGCAAAAATAACGTACAGGAAGATCCAAAATTACAGCCCAAAATCCCAAAAACTAATAGATAGTATAGTGTGTTTGAATGACAAAGTTTTGGTTGCAGGGGGACTTTTGTGAAAACAGAAGCTTTCCCAATGTCTGACAGAGCCAAAGCCAGATGCTTTCCCAATGTCTGACAGAGCCAAAGCCAGATGCTTTCAAGAAGGACCTACCACTATCCAAGGCTGAGCCATCAGCCATGGTGGGAGAACCTCTAGGATAACGTATTTAAGAAGGGAAAAATTTACTGTACAGTAGCAAATTGCAGCCAGGGAAGAGAGGAGTGAGAATGTGTGAGAAGAAGAGCCTTGCAGACCACCCAGATCAGTGAAGAAGAAGGTGCTCCACGCACTGGAACAGAAATTCCCCTGCAGCCTGTGGTGCAGCTGTGCCCCTGCAGCCCATGGAGGTCTACAGGGGTGCAGAGATTCATCTGCAGCTCGTGGGGGAACCCCACAATGGAGCAGGGGACGAATGTGAGGAGTCCTTTCCCCCGAGGTGGAAGGAGCAACAGAGACAACTTGTGATGCACTCACCACGGCCCCCATTCCTCGTCCTACTGTGCTGCTCAGGAAGGGAAGGCAGGGAATCAGAAATGAAGTTAAGCCTGGGAGGGGTGAGAGGCTGGTTGGCAGGTGGTTTTAAGATTTGGTTTTACTTATTATCCTACCATGATTTGATTAAACTAGTTTCCCAGCATCAAATTTGGTTTGGCCATGATGGTAATTGGCGAGTGACACTCCCTGTCCTTATCTTGACCCATCAGCCTTTTTTTATATTTTCTTTCCCCTGTGCAGCTGAGGAGGGGAGTGATAGAATGGCTTTGGCATCCAGCTGGGATCAAATCACCACAATTACATACAGACTTTTTTTTTTTTTAATTTTTCTATCAAATAAAAGACCCTGGGTACCTTGAGGTATCAAAGTAGTTTAAGAGAAATTACTCACACAGTGTCATTAAGAAGGTATACATAATAAATATTTTCAAAAATCAGACACTAATAACATTTACCAATGTAAGTCAAAGGACTACACTCTTTTTATTCTAGATGTTGAAAAGGTACTGTTAGAAACAATCATCATGGCAGAGAGCAAACAACAAGAAGGATTTGAATGAAAGAGGTAATTTTGGTGGTGAAATGTTAAAAAATGAAAATCAGGAGAAAGGAGAAATCGGGTGCTAAAGTAGTCTTTGTGCAAATGTCTTAGGTTAGTTGGAGATTTGAATGCAGAGAAAGGGAGGAGAAAAGGTGGGGACATGGATACAGAGATGACACAAGGGAAGAAATACCAAGTATCTATGAGAATGGAGTTCTAGGATACAAAGAAAGGGTAAAGAATCTGACAAAAGAAAAAGAACAAAGAAATGACAGGTCCCTTTTCTACCAGTTGGATTTCCTGAAAACCACAGCACTGTGTGCCTGCAGACTGGTCTCATTTCCATGGCAGTTGTTGAAACCACTAGAAGTAAAGTAACTTGAGGACAGTAATAAAACAGATTCTCATGACTGTAGTGAAAAATCTTTTGGTGAAAGCTTGAATCACTTTGCCACATCAGTTTCACTGCCACCATTTAGCCAACATTTCAAACATTTTGCCTCATCATTATTTCTTTAATATTATTGCCAGGCTCACTAGTTGGATGCTTTGAATATGCCTTTACTCTTCCCACAGGTCATTTTATCATACATTTTTCATCACAAATGATGAATGTGAGTAGGATTTTTAAATCTTTATTCTTTTCATGGCATTTCTTTTGCACTGATATCAATAACTTCATAATTTTGAATTACAGAACAGTTTGGAAGATGATTTCTTTTAATTTTCTTAACCATAAAATACTGAATTGTCAATTGCAATTGTTCAAATTTTAATCAGATGAAGACTTGCTTTATTTCACTGCTCCATCATCTCACAAAAACAAATAAAAGTAAGAAATGATTTTCAGGAAACCAAGTGTGGACCTTCCTATTACTTCTTACTAAATAGACCCTGAAATAAAAGCCACTTCCCTGATGATATTCTCCAGATTTTTCACTTTATCCCCAGGGTTCAGAATCTGGAACTATTAGTAAACAGCTGTGCTATCAAAGCATTCCTGTACAGAGGTCTCAAACACATCAAAAATACCAAACTGGAACTCAATGTTCAGGAAAATTATTCTGAGCAAGTACACCTCAAGTGACAGTTCAAGCTGCATTTTTTATAGAAAGGGGAGGATATTCCTATTTTAAAGAACCAAAAAAATTACTGAGAAGTCAGTTGCAAATTGGGACGAGGCAGCAGCAAGTCCCTAAGAAGGCACTGCATACTACTTTGAGTAGCAACTGGACTTAAATGGAATGAAAATAAATAAAAATAATAAAAAAATGTATTTTGGTTCTTACGGGTATCAGTTTTATTTTAATTATTTTAATTTTTACCATCAGCTTCTAGTGATGATGATTAACAGCAACTCTTTTTATCCTGGCAAGCAGGAAAATATGTGTTTTTCTAGAAAGCAAATTGTACAGGGTTAAGGAATCTGACTTAAAAGAGTCAAATAGATATTTTGTTTTTCCTTAATTTCAAAACACTAAGTAATCAGAAAAAAAAAAAAAGGAACTGGAATTGAATCAAATTTTTGAGAACACATCAGTGTATTTGCCAAGTCTTTTTATCCTTATGTTATTTCTACCATGTACTAAGGAGATATGCAATTTGCAATTAATAAAATTAATAAAACCAAATCAAGATCACATAAAAGGAGATGATGCCATGGACTTGAACTGGTCAAGTTATCCCTAACTCAACCTTCACCCACTGCAGTAGCTCTCCCCCTTTGAACCCTGCCACTGAGTGCAGGGGTCTGGGAAACGTGGTGATGTAGCTGTAGAAACACTTCTTGTTGCCCTTCATGTCACTCATAGCTCTTGATTCTATTGGTTTTCCTGGCATCATCCCTTTCTGCCTGGACAACTTTGCTTTTCAAAATTCCTCCTTTGTATCCTGTCCCTGCTGGCATCCTCAGTACACAGTCTGTTTGCACTGGGGCTCTGCCATGCTCAACAGTTTGTAGCTGAGTTGCACAGCTGCAGGACGGTAATTTTATTGCACTAAAGTCTCCCTGGATTTCAATGGGACACATGCAACAACTCACCTTTCAACACTTCTGCACTTCATGTGTCTTCCCCCTTGAAGCACAGTTAACCATCTGAAAAGGTACCCCCAGAATCACTGAGCTATGAGAAGACAGGGGACAAAGTTTAAGTACAAGTGCCATGAGAATCCTGATAAACTTTTTAAAACAATAGAATTTGGGGGGGGAAAAAAGTGATAGAATGTCCTTCACAAGAACGTGTTGCTTTCAAGCAGGGCTTCAGAAAGCAAGCACCCTGAATTCCAAGCATTCCTACTAAACAATATGTGCACACAAACTCTGCAATAAACAAAAAAGAGGAGAAATAATTGTTCAGTTCTGTTCCTTGAT
Organism: Empidonax traillii; assembly: GCF_003031625.1. NCBI lineage: Eukaryota > Metazoa > Chordata > Aves > Passeriformes > Tyrannidae > Empidonax > Empidonax traillii. The sequence continues at coordinate 1,502,629 of NW_020955369.1, read as the reverse complement.
AGGAGGAACAATATGAGCAATTTACCACCAAATTTGACACTAAGAGAACCTAGTAGCTAATTCCTTAGGCAGTAAACAAGAGGAGGGATATGGTAATTATTCTGTAGAGTCATCTTTAAATAGAACTGAAAAGCATTACTAATGTAAACTGACTGGTTTTTTTTTTCATTTTGTGTAAAGAAATGTTGTGTAAAAAATTTTATTTCTCAGCTGACTGAGATGCATTCTAGAGCCTTTAAGAAAGCTGGGACAGAATTTTTAGACCACTAAGCATGAGAACAAGCACAGTAGAAGCTGGCAGCCTTCAGAACCCTCTGACAGACAGTCTCAGATTCTGGAGCTAAGTCAGGAAGATCCTCCTCTATTCTTCATACAGCACAATGATCCAAATATTTCCACTCTGCTCAACACTTTAGATGATACATTTTTGTCTAGAATAGAGGTTAAAATATTGATCATTATACAAACAAAGTGAAAAAAGTTTCTTTTAATGCCATGCTCAATGTAATACTTCTATATCCTTCCTGGAACATTATTGTGCTTGATTTATTATGATAGGGAAGACAAATTCAGAGAAATGGAAAGGAATCCTAACAGCAAATCTGTGCTAAGTCCACTGTTATCATACAAAGATAACAGTTTTTCCTAAGGAGGTTGTCTACAGCAAGATAGGTTTACTCTAAAATTTAATATCAGCTTTTATGACTGAAAGAGAAAACTGAAATAAAACATGAGCATAAATGAAAGAAATTATACAAAAAATTACTATAATTATGAACATCAAAGTTACTTATCAAAACTCCATCTTCTTTATGCTAATTATTTTCCCAACAGATTATTCTGAATAGGATGAAGCCATCTCAGTCATGAAAGAAAACTAGTGTTTTCCTGTTCCCTGATAATTAGTCATTCATATTTAGATAGTTTTCATTCACTGTTGCACAGGTGCCTCAACCTTTGCCACACAACGTTGAGCTGTATTTAAAGAAATACTCTTTGAATACTTCTATAGGAATAATAAAAAAAAACTGTATTAACAGCTTAATCACCCTGCTCTCTCCAAACAAGAGACCTGTCATGAGAAATTCATCCTTTTCTTTTTGTCAGAAACATGCACAAAACTGTTCTGACACTAAAATATGACAACGTTGTATCAGCAAGCCTGCTTCAGCAGCCCTGCTAATTTAACACCCTATTCAGCAGATATTCAATTTCCGTGGCTGTTGGCCATGAAGTTGCAGTGAACTTCTATGGGTTGGCACCTGCAAAGCTTAATTCCAATTCCATAAACATAAATTCCAGCCTTCCTCATTGCAGATACGTTAACTGCTGACTATGGCCATGACTCCCTAGCAAGTCCTATTCACGCAACTATATATAGCAGTCAGCATTATACGTCCATCAGACTTGCTAACTTACATTTGGATAGACCACAAGTAATGGCATATGAGTGGGAGGAAAGTCGATTAAGGATGATGGAAATACAGGTGTGCTCAGAGATGTCAGAATAAAAAAGGTTGCCTGATCAGTGTATTCTCATCTGAAAAAGCTGCTAAAACAAATGCTCCTCTATCCAATGTCTTCTGAGCTACTACCTCAGAGCAATTCAGCTTCAGAACCTATACACTGTGCAATCTCACATGGTTTAACAAGACCAAAGGCAAGGTGCTGCGTCTGGGTTGGGGCAACCCCCGGTATCAATCCAGGCTGGGGGATGAACAGATCCAGAGCTGCCCTGCTGAGGAGGACTTTGGGGTGCTGGTGGGTGAGAGGCTGGACATAACCCAGCCATGTGCACTGGGAGCCCAGAAACCCCCCGTGTCCTGGGCTGCATCCAAAGCAGTGTGGGCAGCAGGGGAGGGAGGGGATTCTGCCCCTCTGCTCTGCTCTGGTGAGACCCCACCTGCAGTGCTGCCTCCAGCTCTGGGGTCCCAGCACAGCAAGGACATGGACCTGTTGGAGCGAGTCCAGAGGAGGCCACCAAGATGATTAGAGGGGTCTAGTGGCCACAGCAGAATGTTTTAACTGGATGATTTTGAAGGTCCCTTCTAACCCAGGCCATTCTATGATTATGATTCTGTGATTGTCCCATTAACCAGAATCTTCTAACGGTGATCTATAGAGTTACACTGCCTCAACCATAATGCACTTTACTTTCCCACTGACACTGATTGGTGCATCAAGACTGATTTAGGCTAGACAGGGAGTTTACAAAACATTCAATAAGGGAAGAATGCTTCTCAAGGTCAGGATGTCTGGTTTTGCCATCTCAGCCAAAAAACAACTCAAAATCTCAAATCTGAGTGATTTGAATCAGAAATAGCTAAATAGCACAATTCAATGTTCCCATGGAAAACTATCATAAAATATCTGAGCATAAGATAAGAATGCAATTATTTTCACTATTCCATCTGACTCAGGGTTAAAAGCTAATGAAATAACCAATGAGATAGCAGTCTGCTATTTTAATAAGCTTCTTACTTAAATGAGCATCATCTGTTAATAGAAAAAGCAATTGTCGATCGTCATCACGGATGACAATTGATAATTGTCATCACTACTTGCAGTAAAAAAAAAAAAAGCATTAGCTGTATCACTGTAAATACATAATGTGAATGAGCAGATCAGGCCAATTTACAAGGCCACAGGAAGAGTTATATAAGATTATCACCAGAGCACATTGACTGACCTACAGTGGTGCTCCCAGTTCAACACTTCTGGTTCTTTGCAGTTTTGAAGGCCACTTAAAAATATTAAAAGCAGTTAAAACGATAAAAGAAATACAATTGGTTTGTTGCTGGAATGGGTAGGAGGATTTTATACTGTTTATTGAATCTGGGTTCTTGAATTGTTAGGTCTGTTCAAGAGTGTGTGCATAATAGAGGTTTTCTGGTAGTAGAGATACATAAAAGAGCTTTAAAACAAGCTGATGTGAAACCTAGAAGCTACTTCACTAAAGCAGGAAATAAGGCATTGTCTCATTAAACATGTAGAAATAAAAACTGACACATGGCACTTATCAATTTATGTAGCCAAACGTTCACAAAGACCATAATGAAACATCACTGCAAGTATTTTTATTTCAGATGACCCAAAGTGGCACCCTTCTGAGGGGTCAGAGAAACCTTAGATTAATAAAACTCCCCCAGCCTTAAAGACAGGAAAATAAAGAACTGCATAAATTACTGCCCTTGCTAGTAAATATTAAAAGAGATGAGAGATTTATGTGCTGTTACTGAATTGATCTGGTTTGATCTCCTTAAAGAATAGATATAATTTTTTGAATATGCTTATTTTTATTATGCCTTCAAACATATGGGCCATTTGTATTTGATTCCAAAAGATGACTGTTACCCACAAAAGATCTGCACTTCCTTCTTGACCATCAACCAGTGCCACGCCTGGCTGCTGAAAGAAAAACGACCAGCAGAACAGAAGTGGAAGTGCAGAGAGTTGTATACCGGGAATGCTGAATTGCAGCTGTCCTCTAGAAGTTGTCTATCTATCCATTTTGGCCAAGAACTATTGCCTTGCCCAAAGCTGTTTGTCCATCCGAAACCTTTCACTGACCAGTTCTGTGGTGGTTTGACCTTGGCTGGCTGCCAGGTGCCCACCAAAGCTGTTCTATCGCTCCCCTTCCTCAACTGCACAGGGGAGAAAACTGCGACAGAAGAAGTTTGAGGGTCAAGGTAAAGGACAGGTTGAGATCACTCAGCAGTTACCATCATGGGCAAAATAGACTTGACTTGGGGAAATCAGTTTAATTTATTACCAACCAAATCAGAGCAGAGAAATAAGAAATAAAACAAAATCTTAAAGAAGCACCTTCCCCCCTTCTTTCTGGGCTCAATATCATTCCTGATTTTCTCTCTTTCCTCCCTTGCAGTGGCACAGGAGGACAGGGAATGGGGGCTATGGTCAGTTTATCACAAGTTGTCTCTGCTGCTCCTTCCTCCGCAGGGTGATGACTCCTCACACTCTTCCCCTGCTGCAGTATGGGGTCCCTCCCACGGGACACAGTCCTCTATGGGCTTCAGTTCTTCATGAACTGCTCCCGTGTGGGTCCCCATGGAGTCACAAACCCTGCCACCAAACCTCCTAGAGCATGGGCTTCTCTCCTCATGGGACTATGGGTCCTGACAGGACCCTGCTCCAGTGTGAGCTTCCCAAGCTTCCTTCAGTCACAGCCTCCTTCAGGCATCCACCTGCTCCAGAGTGGCATCCTCCAGGGGCTGCAGGTGGATCTCTGCTCCACCATGGACCTCCATGTGCTGCAGGGGCACAGCTGGCTCTCCATGGACTGCACCAGGGGCTGCAGGAGAACCTCAGCTCTGGCACTTGCAGCATCTCTTTTCCCTCCTTCTACACTGATCTGGGTGTCTGCAGAGTAGAACCTCTCACATTGTCTTACTCATATCTATGGCTGCAGTTACCCAGGGTTTGGGGTTTTTTTCCCATCTTAAATAATTTTGACACGAGGGTGCTATTGTCATTGCTGATGGGCTCGGCCTTGGCCAGTGGCAGGTCCAACTTGGAGCCATCTGGCATTGGCTCTATCAGACATAGGGAAAGCTTCTGTCAGCTTCTCACAGCAGCCACTCCTGTAGCCCCCACCCAACCAAAACCTTGCCACACAAACCAAATACAGGTTCATATAATTTCAAACTAGAAGTATTTAATAGGAATCTCCTGGGACAACAACAATAAAGGAAAGGACTTGAGGATGAGAATGGAGCTGGAAGAGATAACAAGGAGAAACACACCACACAGTCAGCTCTCAAGTTCAAGGTGCTGACAGAGCAGCAGAAGGAAGATAGAAGAGGAAAAAGAATTTGAAAGGGGGAAAATATAGGAAGTTAGTGCCTCAGATATCTTCTCACTGTCATTTAACAGAGACCACTAATTCCTGTTGACTAATTTCTACTGACTTCAGGGGACTTGCACAGTAGAATTCGAATACAGTGAAGGAAGATAGAGTTATATAAGGACATAGCGTAAGATATGGAGATGGCAATCAAATTAAAACCAGAAAATTCAAGACGCTACATGGATTTGCAGAATAAGACAGATATCATTCATATAGCTATCTCCAGATAAAACAGAATTTGAGATTCATTGTTCTTAATCATGAATGGCTAGAAATTGAAAACTGTAACCTTATCTCACGTTAACTTTACCTGAAAATTTGAGTTTCTCCAAACCAGTCTATCCTCCTGTCTCTAAACAGTGGCTTGCCTTTATTTTAGATCTCAGGAAGAAAGATCAAACTGCCCTTGTCGTGATTAGTCTGGAAGAATATTGTGGAATGGCTCTTTGATCCACATAATAGTTAATGTAGGTGAATGCCTCTTTATCATGTATGCCACGTGATTGCTATTTAGTCAATATCTACGCAGTCAATTTATAGTTAGTAGATGTACCTGTAGTCAAAGCACATCAATCTTGAGTATATGTATAGTATATTGTCTTGTTCCGTTGAAATATATGCACCTGTTCAGGAACTGCAGCTTTATTAATCTTAGAGTGCTTTTCCAAGGGACTCTTCAAAGCTAGGTGTTGTATTCCGCTCCTGACTGCTGTCATTGATTGAGACATCTGGGTTTTTACCAAGACCCTGTGAGAATACCAGTGAATATCAGAAGATCATGGTGAACCACACCATGGATGGGATCTCTTTGCTGCCTTCACCATAGGTCCATCACACATCATGTCATCTCAGAGTTCCCAGCATCAGAAATAAGGTTTTATAACTCACTATCTCCTTTTTTTGGCTAGTTATGAATATTTATCTGCTTTGTGTGTGCATTTGCTATGGGATGTGAAAAGAACTGGCACCTCCTCAGGGCAAAACAGCCCTTAAGTTTCTTGCTGTGCATACAAGGAATACCTGACCTCTGTCTCTGTGTTACCTGAACGAATCTAACCTGCAACCCAAATGTATTGCCCTTTTTTTCAGCCCTCCAACACAGCATGATGAGCTCTTACAATGAATTGCACCTCCTTAGTACACTTCTGAGTGGTACCCACAGGAATGCTGAACTGTGGCAAGTAGCATAGAGGGATATTTTTGGAACCAGGAAACCCCTCAATTTTCCAGAATGCGAAAAAAAATGTACCACAGCTTCTACTTCAGTGAAAAATTCACAACCAAGCCTTCAGTCTTTCTTTCTTTCAAACTATTGGAAAATGAACAGCATGCTGAAGCTCCTTTTTAACTGCTTTTCCTCATTAATTTGGCCTCATTTCACAAATGTAGACTGCTTGTGCCAAGTTTTTATACACTGCATTTACTTTCTTTCTCCAGTGTGCCAATAAAATTGTTTTTCATTTGAAGTCTTATATTTATTACTTTCGGTGTCACTTAAAGGAATAAATCTATCATGGAGCAAAGTGCAAGTCAATAAAGTAATGTACATACATCAGGAAAACTTTTTACCAGCTAAGGCAGCCACTATGTTACAGAAAATAGAATTCTTTGAAATATACTGTAGGGTAATATTCTTAACTGTAGCTGTAAATTCTGCACTGAGCCAATAAAAGTGTGCTTTTATGCTCTACTAAATGTCAGTTTTAAATATCCTAGGATGCCTTAGCATGTTTTAACCTCAATCCTATAGAATTGCTCCTTTGGATTAAACAGAAAATACATATCTATTTTTCCTTCAAAAATAAATTAAAAAAAAAAAAATCTGTATTGTAAGTAGAGTGTCCACAGAAAATCTTCTGTCATGAAGTCATGAAGACTTACTGAAACTGTAAAATTACATAAAATAATGACCTGGAGGGTAGATATAGAAGTAAAATAGATACCCGCAACCATTTAAGCAATGCATCCTCTCCTCTTCTTTTGGATGGCTCACTGCAAGCCAAAATGAGCTGTGTTCAGGCCAGAACCTCACCTTACCAGAGTGATCCTTTGAGTACCTAATGCAGTTGGCAGGAAGGTTTCACTCTATTTTTTTCAAATGCTTTGCTGGGAATTGAAAAAACCCAGACAGCAAAAGGATCCATTTGGTGGACTTAACTCTCAGTGTGTGGGCTGAGCAGTTGGCTAGACAACCTTCAGGCTGGCTCCTGTCAAAAATTATGACAGAGCCATCAAGTTGTCCACAGGAACACAATGCCATCTGTAATGGGCATTATGAGTGCATTAAAAAATAGGCAGATGAATAGGCACACATATTTATTTCTGAATATTATGGTCAGGCAGATTCCCCTCAATTCATTTCCATTGGCAGACAAGGCCTTTTCTGTTTATACTTACAGAAACTCTGTCATGGTTTAACCCCAGTCGTCAACCAAGCCCCACACAACCACTTGCTCATTCCCCCACCAGTGGGATGAGGGAGAGAATCAGAAAGGTGAAAGCCATAAAACTTGTGGGTTGAGATAAAGACAGTTTAACAGGGAAAGCAAAAGCTGTATGTGCGAACAAAGCAAAACAAAACAAGGAATTCATTCACTGCCTCCCGTGGGGCAGGCTGGTGTTCATCCATCTCCAGGAGAGCAGGGCTCCATCACATGTAACAATCACTTGGGAAGACAAATGTCATCACTTTGAATGTCTCCCCCACTTCCTCCTCCCACTTCATATACCGAGCATGACGTCATATGGTCTGGAATATCCCTTTGGGGTCACCTGTTCTGGCTGTGTCTCCTCCCAGCTTCCCAGGCACCCCCAACTTCCTCCCAACCATGGCAGCGTGAGAAGCAGCAAAGGCCCTGGCTCTGTGCAAGCCCTGCTGAACAGTAACAAAACCACCTCTATGTTATCATCACTGTGTTCAGCACAAACCCAAAACACAGCCCCTGAGAAGAAAATGAACTCTACCCCATCTGAAAACAGCCTCTTAGAGTTTTCTTTAGGATAAGGAATAGCATGCAAAACTTGGGTATTGCTAATAGCTTCTCTCAGACAGACCATATGTCCATGCCACACCACACTGATTTCAGGCTTCTGGGTGCGCTGTGAATCAGTAACTTTCAGATTAAATTTGCTCAGTGCACATGCAAAATGGTGTTTTGTTTGGATTTTATTACTACTGGTTCTGTCAGAGCATCCTTAATTCTGAAAGCCAAGCTACTTTTTCTTCCTGGCTCATGCATTTCCAGTAGAAATGAGGTCTCTGATGGCCTAATTCCACCCCTGTTCAATTGGTACTAGTCTTGTCCTGAATAGGGGCTTCAGTCTGTGCAATTCTAGAGAAGATGTGAGAGATGAGGAGATTACATATATAGAGGCAAATATATTATGGCAAAGGAACTGGCCACCAGATGTAAACTATCCTCCTTTTGGATTGGTACAAAGATGGGAAAAAAAAGAAGCAACATACTTTACAATGCTTGTTCCCATTAGATGTGCAATAGGAACACTAAAATAAAGCAAAATCAGAAGTCTTTTCCCCAATCACTTTTCTGACAATTTCAGAATTACACTGATTTTATGTAGTTTGACCAGGATCTGTGCTCATTCATCAGTTTTTTTTCTAGAGTGTTTAACAAAGCATCTCTTTTAGTACATAGTGTATTATTTTTTGCTGTTATCATTTCTAGTTCTTCTGAACCCTCCATTTTTTTCCAGACTGAGTTTATTGTGCAAATGACATGCTGCACAAGGTCTGCAAGTACAGTATATGATTCTTTAAAAAAACAACATAAAATTATTTTTATTTGTTAGCATTATGGCAAGAGTTGAGGTGGGGAAGTTACTACAGATGTGTAAATATTTAGCAGCTAAATTACAAATACTGTAAATATTGAGATTTTGCAATACTGAAGACAATAGAAAAACAGAACTGTTTTTACTGCCTTACCTGCCAGCTGAAGAGGTTGCCAAAATCTCCAAGTGCCTGATGATGTCCAGTGATACAGGTCAGAAGACTGATTACCAGTCAACCCAAATGGCAGAAGAAAGCAGACATTTTTCTCTTAGAGAAGAAATGAGGCTGAATAATTTGCAGAAGAAATTTATCAAAAGAGAGTATTCTGCTCTAATGTTCTCCTTTCGCTATGGCAGTGAAGCACAATGCCCAAACAAAGAGAATAGAGACAAATCACTCGTGATAAAAAAGAAGCAAAAAGATCCTCAGAGTTTCTATGAGAGCAGATACTGATCAGCTTTTCACTGGAATGATTTGTGCTCAGCATTATTATTTGTGCTGCTCAGCTGTCCAGAAGCTCCAATCGTTATTGTTATCACCTTTGCTAGTATGATCCAGAAGGAATTCATTCCTGCCTCAAAGACCATTCTTCTTTTTAAAGAAAACTCAGGTAACTTGTATAAGAGCAGTACTGTCAACCTTATGAGATCTGAAATACTAGTAGATACCTCCCAGGATGCTGGAAAAGCGAGAAATGGAGCCCATCTCAAAGCTTGGCCTTGGTGACAAAGCTACCCTTTCTCATCATGGCAGTGACAGGACAGGGGGGAATGACTTCAAACTGAAAGGGAGTAGGTTTAGATTAGACATTAGGAAAAAATTCTTTACTGTGAGAGTGGTGAGGCCCTGGAACGGGTTTCCCAGAGGAGTTGTGGATGACCCATCCCTGGACGTGTTCAAGGCCAGGCTGGATGGGGCTGTGAGCAACCTGAGACAGTGGAAAGTGTCCCTGTCCATGGCAGAGGAGTTGGAATTAGATGATCTTTAAGGTCCCTTCCTACCCAGGTCGTTATCAGTAATTATGGTGGGTTGAAATTAAATATACACTTTGGACCGTATTTCTGAGCAAATTTAAAACAATAAAGAGAAGAGAAACTCGAACCTCTCTGCTGAGCACAACAAAAGTCTGTTAGAGCACACTTGAAAGGGGAATGTGACGGATAGTTCTGACCCAGCACCAGCACTGGGCCATTCTGCCCTGTGGTTGAGGTGCTTCTGAAGAACTGGAGCACAGATTTATGAGAAGGAGAGAGACAGGCTGAAGAGAGCACATTCCTCATCCTTATTTCAACCCCCAAGTTCCAGGCTCTGTTCCCTTAGAAACAAACCTAAGGCTAAAAGTCTTCCAGAAAATGGCTACGGACACTGTCTATCAATCCCAGAGTAATTTTAGTTTCTTACAGGATCTGCCCTTCCCACTCTCCTGCAACTGTCTTTGTGTTCAGTCCTTGTCATAATGTTGATCCCTGAAATTGTCCACTAGCTCAGAAATGTTCATTCAATCCTGGAAGGTAAAAGTTCACTCATGCTGATTTTCTTTGTAGGCTCAGCGCAGTGCTCAGTTTCAGGTTAAATACTTTGCTTTTATTATGAACTAGAAGTAAGACATTACTGTTCCTATTTGAAATTAAAACAAACCTCTGTACACATACATTTACAATGCTGTTATTGTAATTATTGGTCTCTCATTTGCATTTCATTTTAGGACTTGCAGGTAGAAAAATTAGACTGTTCGTCAGAGGGAAAACTCTGCTTTCTGATCAAGTCTCTTTCAAATTGTCAGAATTAAATCCATAGCATGCAGAAAAGCCTGTGTTCCAGAAAAGCACCTCCCCTAACTCAAGTACTTTTTATGACCATTTAGTTCACCTTTGTTCTCTTCCTCCACTTCATGAAGATGACGTGAGTAATGATTATTATATTAGTTCTGGTACCATGAATGCTACAGCAGACTTGCAGCATAATTCTCTTCCTCCTTAGGGAATTGATATTTTTATTCACAACACAAGAAAACGTAGTTTATGGACAGAATATTTTTTTCCCCCATTTCTGTTTCTTTATTTGGTTTTTTTATGCAATAAATTGATTAGGTAGACTAGCCAGTAGTTTCATAATCCTGTTCTGAGCCTACCAGAATTAATTACTGTTCACATAATACTATTCAGGAAGTATGTTTTAAAAAGCAGAATACTCATTATGGTATAATTCTCAAGGATGTCAGCCACATGGAATAATTGCCAACTGTTATGGGGACAGATGGTTGCATGTTTCAAATGGACAGGATAGCTTGCAGGTGAGGAGGTACCCAGAAATTCCAGCTGGTGCAATGTGTGGTCCTGTGTGAGGTTCTTCTCCCTCATTAGGTCAGATTTCACCTGCCCTGCCTGCAAGCATCAGTTATATCAAGGAGTGCAGAGGGTCTTAAATAGCTACAGAACAGATCAGGGTCCAGTGAAATGAGTAACAGCATTTACGGGCTTCATGACACCAGGTGTCAGGTGTGGTCCGAGCACAGTCCTCAACATAGTCCTTGGGACAATACTTGAGACAGTTTTGATTCAATTCCCTTGCCTCACATAATTCAAAGTTAATAGAAAAGGCACGAGAAAATGTATCTATCTAGAGACCTCTTTTACATATTTGCCATTTAGTAAGCATTTCTCAGCATCCAAAACTTAAGTAGCTGCACTTAAAACTGTGCCTTTCCTGTTCATCTTGTCCAGCTTATTTTTAAAACTGCACTTTTTCCTGGTCAGTCCCTTCACTAAAGAAGAGGAAAACCTCAGATCTTGTTAATGCACAAGCACAAGCAGCTTTGATAGAGAACTTACTAGCACACCCAAAAATTCTTTAGGATGGCTAAATTTATTGCCTTGATCAATGGTGAAGGTTTTTCTCTCCCTAAAAGCTCACTGTGCCCTAAAAGTCAGCCAGTGAGGACTTGAGTCCTTTCTGTTAGAACAACCCCACTCAGGTTCTCAAGCATAGCAGTGAACCAAAAGGGCATCTGAGGTACTTATACAGTACAAAAATTCTGGAAGTGGCATCCAAGGCATTCCTATGGGTGATTTGTTTGGATCTTTTTTTAGATCTTACAAAATTTCAACTGCTTCCTTTGTTATTTCTTATACAGAGAAGCAATCACACCTGTCCTTATGCAGACTTTGTTATTGCCAATGGGATTTTATTTTATTTTTTTCACTAAAGAGACATTTAAGTTTCTGCATCTGCCTCTGTGGTCCCCAGCACAGGAAGGACACGGACCTGTTGGAGAGAGTTCAGAGGAGGCCACCAAGATGGTCAGAGGGATGAAGCACCTCTCCTGTGAGAAAAGGTTGAGAGAATTGGGATTGTTCACGCTGGAGAAGAGAAGGCTTTGAGGTGACCTAATTGTGGCCTTCCAGTATCTGAAGGGAACCTACAGGAAAGATGGAGAGAGACTATTTACAAGGGCCTATTTACAAGTGACAGGACAAGGGGGAATGGCTTCAAGATGAAAGAGAGTAGGTTTAGGTTAGATAGTAGAAGAAATTCTTCCCTATGAGGGTGGTGAGGCACTGGCGTAGGTTGCCCAGAGAAGCCGTGGATGCTGAATCCCTGGAATTGTTCAAGGCCAGGTTGGATGGGGCTTGGAGCAACCTGGTCTAGTGGAAGAAGTTGACAGGAGGGTTGGAATCAAGTGATCTTTAAAGTGTCTTCCAAACCCGGCCATTCTATGATTCTATGATGATTCCATGAAATCAGGGTGACTTTTGGAGAAGGATATTCTTTTTTTTTTTTGCCAAAATACAGGCAAAGCCTTGACATAAACAAACCAGTCGTATTCCTATGTCACTTTTGTTTTGCACCTTGCATCTGTAGTGATGCACCTGAATACTCCACACCTGAAGAGCTCTATAGCTATTAACGACTCAAAGACATTAATAGGATTGGAAGGGGAAAGGCACAAATCACTGCTAAAGGAGAAGTGGTTGCCACAGCACTGGCGTATAGCTAAATGTGACAAGATCTTTGGAGCTATTAAGTTAATGCTGTATCATATCGAACAAAGCAAAGTTAGCCAGTGATGATTCATGTCTTTTCCATCACAACTTAATAAATGGATACAGAAGTTATATTGATTTTCATGGATGAGCAAGTAGATCTGAAATCTGAAAACTTGATGAAGTATAAATTATGAAATATAGACCACGTGTGATGATCTCATAACCAGGTGAGAAGTCTGTCACTTGAAGGAAGTGTACTAAACCACAAAAGGTTTTTTGACACATTATCACAATAGTTTTTTTTCCCCTCTTTTTTTTTTTTTTTTTTAATACAGTTTTTCAAACTTCTCTTTGTGCCATTAGGATTCTCGGAAGCCTCGACTCTAACTGTAGAAGGCTCTAATACAGAATACTTAGTTTGTCATAAAGTGGAAAATATTAACAGGAAAGTAGCAATAAATATATAAATAAAAAAGGCAGTTTCAGTCAATAGCACAGAATGAAGAAAATGAAGAGAAAAATGTTGGGGTTTTTTGTTGTTTGTTTTTTGTTTGTTTGTTTGTTTTGTTTTGTTTTGTTTTTTACTGAGAACTTGACAATCAGTTTCCAGATTCATTGTAATTAGAATCATTAGGTAAAAATTCATTTTAAAAAAAGAGATTTTCTATATAATAGTTTCCTCTCAATTTACATTGTGGGGGATTTCAGTCACTATCCTTCCACAGACTGATGTTTCCAACAAAGATTTGTTTCTATAAAATCAATTTTCTTTTTCATAAAGCAGAAGGGAGATATTTCAAACTTGTAACTCAACTTGATTTTTAACCAAAAACTAAGATCTTTTCCACAGTAACTTTGACCACCTTCTACTGGAACTATGAAAATATTCTACTAGTAAAGACCTGAAGATGGAAGCAGACTCTCTTGCTTATTTTTCTGTGTTCTACATGGTTAGATAAAAAATACTAAACAGAGTAGTACTGAATCATCAGAAATGTAAGTGTATGGGTTATTCAGAGGTCAAGAAGATGCAAAAGGGAGTTCAGCAGTCCTCTCGCTTTCTGATCTCTGCAAATTTCTTTGAGAAGTCAGTAAGAAGCTTTTTGAGCCTTTGAAAATAGAATGTGTTCCCCTTAAGCTCCCTACTGCTCACTGGTTTAGTTCTTTTTTCTCTTCATGCCCATGGAGGATGGCACTGTAGGGACCCTTTAAGAATTGGTCATGAGGCAACAATTTCTGAACAAGTTTTTCAGCAATGCTATTGAATTATTATTATTATTGTTGTTGTAGTTGTTGTTGTTGTTATTTCCATGAACTTATTGACATTGACTACAGAGGAATCCATTCCTTTCCAAAAGGCTTTCTCTCACTACCCAGTGCCTTGGGCATTTCAGCTACCCCAACATGCAATGTGCGGTCACATCAGTGGAGGACCAGCAAAGATGTTTGTGGAACACCACTTCTAGTACTTCATATCTCTCAGGTACTCCCCCCAAATTAAAGCAGACCACATAATTAAGTCCTGGCTTCCCTGCAAAATTACCAGCAATTTTGGACAGATCATGCGGCTCAAAACAATCCCAGATATGACGTGTCCCATGAGGTCGTGTCAGCCTGGGAAAGTATCTTAAATGTTTGGGATCAGTTCTGTGACACCACATCAATCAAGATCAATAAGAACCCTGAAGAGATACTGAGTTTGAATTATTTGCTGAAAGAGGATAGCAAAGTCTTCAGTCACTCAAGCCAGCAGCAAGTCTCTCATGGACCTTGAGGCAAGAAGGGCAAGGTCGGTGACACACTTGAGATCAGAACAGGATGCTTTGAGATTTTTCATTTTTTGTTTCTAATGAAACCTACCTTTAAGGTTTTCAGATCCTCAAAACTTATGACATACAGCTGCTATAACACACAGCAGAAGCTCTCATTTCTAGCTTCTGTGTTTCATGATGGAAAAAATTTTGATGTGAATGGACAATTGTCTCTTAAGGAGAGACAGGACAACTAAAATTTAAAGTAAAAATTCATTTTTCACTCATATATTCCACTGTTTGTAAACAGTTGCAAGTTCTCAAAGATACCTTGAAGTTATTTTATTTTCCTCAGCGTGCTTAGGAAAATGATAGAAATAAAGTACCTTGCTGCATATTTAACTCAAGCCTTTTTCTGGTGTTTTTAACAACTAGACAAGAACAATTCCTTCCTGAGTTAATCAGCACCACAACACACCAAATGAAAATTTTCAACTAGTGAGAGATTGTGATGTATTGAAAGGGAGTTATCCCCTTGAGTGAGAAATTTACTCCTAACTTGAAGAATAACAAATATTTAAACAACATGTATGAAAGAAAGAAGAGATTTTGTCCATAATGTGATCTTTCAAAAGATGAACGAAAAGGTTTTCTGTTGCTGCTTTTAGGTAAAACTTCAATTTTCTTAAATAGTTCTATTAGTCTGATGCTTGCAAATTGCTAACCTGTATGAAGGTAATAGACACCAAAGGCTGACTCTATAGTAATTTTTAGCCTTTTTCCTTCTATTCTACTATAATTGTTTATTTAATTTTATTTCACTGATATGAAAAGTAACCAGCTTTTATTTGTAGTTAAGTAGTACATTTACCTCACCAAAGTCCTTGCTAGCATGATTTTGGTAAAGAAGAGAATCCAAACATATTCAGAGACTTGTTCAAGTGGCCTTCATTTGGGTAGATGATTCAAAAAGGGTAATACTAATCCTTAACTATCTCACCTGTGCACTTGCCATATGGTGGAAGCTCTGCTGGTAATATTAACTTTACAGTTTCACTACATCCATTCCTTAATATCTGAATTTTTCTACAGCCTATTTACAAAACTGAAGGTAAGAGTTTACAACACATACAGAAGAATGGTCTGATGACTTCAAAAGGACCAACAAACATTCAAATCAGTTTTCTGCAGCGAGTTTCCCCCAAGAGGGCATGATGTAATTTCCATCCCATCCCCTCATAGATACTACCTGTCACTTAACATTCAACTAGAGAGACCTGAAGGCATTCCAAGTTTGGAAACTCATAAAGCCATGGGTCAGACTGTGCAATATAGTGTTTGACAAGAATCACTTTAATGAGCAGATATCCTTAAGGTATGCTACATATTTAAAGTCAGAGTATGTACTGCACGAGATTATTACATAGAGATTTCATTGTAGCAAGTGTAATCAGCATTCTTGGAGTGCCAGTGTTTGCTTTTATTTAGGTTTAGCTAAGACAAAATCTCCCAGATGTTTGTTTTTGAAGTACTATCCTCGGTAGTCTATCCTTTTGCAATAAATATAACCTTTGTCAAGTGTTCTAAAGGAACAAAATAATTTCTTCTACAAAGCTATATATTCAGGCTTTTACCAACCAAACTTTTAATATATGAATTCTTATTTTTCTAATACCTAGATTTCTTTCTGTGATGCAGATGCCATCAGTTCTATTTCTTTGAAAAAACTTTCCACCTTCAAAACAATTGAGGCTTTAAATGTAGTCTTATGAGATTATTCAGTGCTCTCTGAGGAGAGAGGAAGTAAAATCTACTGATTACACTTTCTGGAGAGGATGAGTTTTATTTCATAAATGTTATCCATTAAACTAGATGATGCAGGGTATTTGGTGTGTGAATTAACTTAGACCCTCTCTAAGTCCACTTCAAGAAGTTGCAGAGACAAGGGGATGCAAAGAAAGGAGAAAAACAGAACTATTTAGGAGCAGTCGCATGTTCAGGTGGTGTCAGTTGCCAAAGTTCAGTTTTGGACAGAAGCATGAGAGCCAAGTCTTCAGAGTTCCTGGCATCCCTAACATTGATTAAACCTCATTGGGAATGCAAGACCTGTAGTTATAACTGGCATTCCTGCTTCTGCAAGGTAGGGAGGATCACAAATAGCTTAGTTCATGAAAAGAGATACCAGAACGTGTCTAGAAGAAAATGAATTCTCTTTCCTGCTGAATCAGCCACCTTATCGCTGCAGAGCTGAATTAGCAACAATTGACTTCTGCAACTGAATTAATCCCAGCTCTCCAGGAATTACAATCATGAGACAGCGAGGAGTCACTGCCACCCTGTTACCACCATCTGAGTTACTGGAAATTATTGAGACCGTGGTAGTTCTTACTGGAGGCTATGATGAAGCTACCCCTACTTAGAGAAGTAATCCCCTGAGATGTAGGTAGACTTGCATCTGGAAAAGCTCACCAGAACAAAAACATGGGAACAAATCCATGGCAGCCACTGGTTTAGTGTTACACTTTAGGTGAAAACTGCAGTATGACATTTGGTTTAATTTCTTCAAGAGCTTCAGCATCACAGCTTGTCTGATTCCTGTCAGAGAACTTGTTCTTGTCAATGAGCCACTAGTTGCCCAGTCTTCCAAATGAAATGTTAAAAGGCCCATGAGCAAGGCAGAGAACACCACAGGTACAATATAGGATATGAATAAACGGCTTACATCTTACTGTGCAAATACTGAGAATTTTCTTAACTGCGATATTAAAGGTGGAATGTGCTTGATCTAATAAGTCTATGCTTTTGCAGATTTTGTCTTATTCGCAGCTAGCTAAAAGCTGGACTCTAGTTTTTCTCCATCCCATTCAGCTGAGATCCAGCTGCCCTTGGATCCCGTCATCAGCAGCTGAACCAGAATCACAGAGGGCAGAAATCTGGAGTTTTACAGGAATGCCACTGCTCAAACACCTCTTGTGCTTCCAGCAAGTGGCAGCTTTTGGGAGCCTCTGGTTTGAGGACTTCTGCTTAGAATAAAGCCAGAGCTGTGAAAGAAAGGTGCTAATGTGTGGGATGAACGAGACGAAGGTAGCAAGGGCAGCAGCACCCAACTGTAACTCTTCAGCACTGAAGCCTAAGAATGAAGATGATTCCTTCTGATAGAGAGGAAGTAAAGATCTAAGCCAGTGAATGTGAAGTCCTTACTCATCCTTCACTTTTATGAAGCCTTAGCTGGTGTTACACTACAGACACCTATAGGGTCTGAGACTTTGGCTTCTTCCTCATCAAATCTGGGCCAGAGAAGCTGTACACCAGAGAATCATCCAGGTTATCCTCTCCCAGACCTAAATAGAGCCCTTTCTTAGCGGAAACTTGGACTTAAGTGACAGAAATTGATCAGAATATGATGTCTGCACATGACGATGTCACAAGTTGGGAGGCAATATAAAAATTCCAAGCTATGAGCTTTTGCAAGGCCAGCAAGGAAATGCAGGTCAGAGATCCAGGGATTTCTTCTACCATTTCTGTTCCGAGCAGATAGCACTTGCCAGCCTGGAAGTTCACAGAAGGCTGGGAAGCACTGTGCTAATGTAAGCTAACCTTTTTGTGTCAGGCCTATAGCATGCAATTTTGGTGTGGCTCTTCAAGAAGGATAATGACTTTCTCCCAGGAACCCTATTTCTACTTGATTTTTTTCTAAGTAATATTGTTATGGCTGCCAGGAGTGGATCAGAAGGGCAGGAAGAAAAACTTGAATCAGCTGCTGACATCAAGTACAACAGCCTCTGGAGCCATACAAGACAATCTTGGTCCTGGGGATTTCTCTTGTAACGAATTCCATGATTTGATCAGAATACATTAGAAAACAGAACAAGTTTGTAAAACAAAGGGGTTTTTTGTTTGTTTGTTTGGGTTTTTGTTTGTTTGTTTGGGGTTTTTGTTTGTTTGTTTGGGTTTTTAAAAACTTTTTTTCTGCTAATCGAACTCAGCTTAGGTCATTAAAAAGTTGAGACACTGACAAAAGCAATGGAATGACAAGCAGAACTCCTTGTTCTACTTAGTCCTTCCCAGAGAAGGGGAGAGAGAAGGCATCCCTACCACTCACAGCTGCCCAAGTACTCTCACGTCTTCACCTGATGGTAGATGGTAGGTGAAGGAAAACTGTCATACTGGTGAATTGAGATGAAAAGAACAGCGTGGCAGGGAACAAAGGGGGTTCTGCATGTGGCCATATCCTTGCTGTTCAGGACATCAGGATTAAGCAGCACTGCAGAGTTGCTTCCACAGCATTACAGGACTTAGAGAACATGATTCAGACTTCTGAGGAGGAGCAAGAATGAGCTGCAGTTGCTGTATCGGTATCAGTAGAGTTCAGGAAACCTGGAGCTGAATGAAGAGGGTCAAGACAGGGTAACATTGCAGGATACCTGCAGTAGCACCCATAGATTTATCAAATTAGGGCAACAAGATAAAGAGCAGAGGAACAGAATAAGTGTTTTTAGAGCTGAGGAAAACTGAGAGATGCATTGCAAAGAAGTGTTTGAAAGGAAACATCACTACATCCCCCCAAATAATGCTCGTTTTTGTCTCCAACAGCCTAGTCAAACCCTTTCTGTCGGTAAGTAAAAATGCCTCCTGCAGAAAGAAGAAACAGCAAAACACAACCCACAGCTCAGGTTCCACAGGGGATCTCTAGTGCTGAGCAGACCTTACAGTCATCAACCCTTATTGGCCACCACATCTCCTTTGAATCACATTTTCTTTTCAAATGCCTGAAAGCAGCTGAGAAGGAAAGAATGGGTGTGTCAGCCTGGTAGTCATGCTTCAAGAAACAGAGAAAGTTTTTAGGAGAAAATTAGCACAAAATCAGATTAAACAATCAAACAAAAGTCACAGCAAGAAGGAAATGTGCAGTGCATCTTTCATGCAGGGTACAGTTGCAAGGCTTATGTAAATACTGTTAGTATCTGTAATACAAAGAGATACCAGCAGCCAAATGAGGTCCTGTCATCATCTCTGGCTTACAGGGAAAACAGGAATATTAATCTTAATACTTCTACTCTCACAAATTTGATACATGTTGTTTGACAAATACCAATTACCAAGATTTAAGTTCTCATTCAGGCAAATCTAGTAAAGATATACAGATGCTTGTTCTCACTAAAATATAGAACTTGATCTCCTCCAGCAGAGGCCACCTGGACATTGAAGCTGGGCATAAGTAGTAAGAGAATATTATTACACACTTGTTGCTTCCCCTGAGAGGACAGAGGAAGAAAGGTCTAGAAATTTGACTCAGCTGTGAATTCTGGTGAACCACTACCTTTACACAGATTCTAGCAAGAATTGTTTGCAATTACCTCCTTGCCTTGAATGAGTTCTCATAATAAAGCTTTGAAGTTGTCAAAATGCTCATCTTGGCAGTTTGAAACACAGTTCACTATCTTGGTTTGGGACAGAGCTCCTGCTCACTTAGTGTTTTGCATCTGGTTTGAGAATCAGGTTTAATCAACATTCACAGAATTCCATTTTACTACTTAGTCTAATCCAAACGCAAGAAATATTAACTAGTTGGGTCTGTAGCCATGAAGAATTTGCTGAGGAACCAGATTTAATAGGGGTCTAAGGGGGAAAACCCCATGTTATTTTAGTAGATGCAAGACAATCACAGTTAAAGAATGCCCAAGAAAATCTGTAAACTCACAATTTTTGTGCTGATATGTAAAAAAAGTCCTATGGCCTTTAAGAAATCCTGTTTAACTAAACCCTTTTGTTAATCTTTACTCTTTTTTTTTTCTTTTTTTTTCTTTTTTTTTTTTTTTAAGCTACTTCTGCTATATGTTACATCTAAATGGATTATAATAGAAGGAAATTCAATTACTTTGGTCCTCCTTGGCAGGACTTGGTGTAACTGTCAGTGCTGCTGCACCGCACGTACGGCCACAGGGGCGTGTTGTGCTGTGCAATGCAGCACTCTGCAGAAATTCCTGAGTTAGTGCTGAATTAGCTGCTCCCAGGGCTGCACACACCGAGGTGGGAATGCTGCCACGATATCTGGGGTAACGCTGGCCCCAGCTGTGCAGATCCTAATCCACAGGTAGTTTGGGAATTTCTAGGCAGCACCATGTTGTGCTGGCTGGACATACATTTGAGACACTTGAGTACCAAATAACGGTACATTTCCTTTCTTTTCTTCTGCTCCTTTTTTTTTTTTTTTTTGGTTTGACCTGTGTTAAATTTATGGGTGGATGGTACCTCAGATACTGCTAAAAGGGGTGAATGAGGCATAAAATTTTACTAACCCTTTCCCTCCTCTAGTACTTCTTATATTTGCTCAAAAGTTTCTAGCGTCAGCACTGAATTATTTTCTATAACTACAGAATAAAAAAACCCATTAAAAATATAATGCCATTATAGTCCCAAAAAAATTGGCAGGAGAAGCTAAGTAGCATTTTTTGGAAGACGATGAGATACCAAATTGATAGAGGTCTAGAAAAGTTATTTAATAAATTATCCATGTGCAAGCTATTGCTTTCTCCTCCTACTTTCAGTTGTGTACCAGGGCAGCTTCAGAGACTAAGATCATGGGCAAAT
>NW_020955369.1:1478216-1481390 GCF_003031625.1 Empidonax traillii | reverse complement strand
TTATAGTCCCAAAAAAATTGGCAGGAGAAGCTAAGTAGCATTTTTTGGAAGACGATGAGATACCAAATTGATAGAGGTCTAGAAAAGTTATTTAATAAATTATCCATGTGCAAGCTATTGCTTTCTCCTCCTACTTTCAGTTGTGTACCAGGGCAGCTTCAGAGACTAAGATCATGGGCAAATGACAGAAGAATTTTAGATAAGAGTGGGAAAACTAAAACCAAAATAGTCATTGCTGAGAAATGAACTGAACAAGCATCTGTAACTTTTTTAACAACACTGTATGAAAACAAAGTACAGAGAACTAGCACTTTGGGGACTGGCAAAGTAGAGAGGCTCTGAAGTCCTCCTAAATCCAGAAGGCAACTATTCTGACTTAATTTACTTTTTTTTTCCCTTCTAGGCTGGACTGAAAATTGATTAGTGATACTGAATAGTAACCACCTTTTAAAATTAGCCAAATCTGGTCTCTAAAGTGTCCAAAAAGCAACAAGAAGAAACAAATCAGCATTTAATGATCATATTTATTCAAAAACTGGTAGGCCAAGTACCACCAACTTATCAAATTAGCTAACTTATGGAACAACATTGCTTCAAGTTTACCTATTTTCTTTTTTGATTTGTTAAATAATTTGACTTCGACTAAAAGTTACCTTAGAAAAGTACTTAGCCCTAATTTGGAGATAGCAACATTTTGAAAGCTTTATGTTCAGCTAAACTATTCCCCTTCTAATTTTTTGTTCTCCAGCTTAGGAAACAAATCTTTGAAATGTGGCAAATAAATTATGCCAGAGAAAACACGTTCAGCCTTCAAAGAGTTGCTTCACCGACATACAAGTTACCAGGATTTAGCCACAATGATTAGAAACTTGAAATATGCGTTGCTAGGCTTTTGAGCTAGAATTCATTTACCGTATTTGTAAAAGTTCTAGGTTGCCCAGTCACTTCACAATGCTGCCATGTCTTATATTCACACACTGTGGACGAAACCACAGAGGGAATGTATTATAAAAACCATAAACCTGGTTGCAGCAATGAGTCCTATTTCCATCCTTTAGAAGGACCAGGCAAGCACTTGCAAATTATGAAGTTGAAATGTCTGGGAAGCAATTATTTTTAACTGAAAGTGAAAAATTCACTATTTCACCATTTCCTAAAAAGAAAAAAAGAAACCTACTTCAGCTATGAAAGGGACAGGGAGAAGGAGAGAGATTAATAAACATTTTCTTAACTGGTGTGAATTGGCACAGCAAGGAAAACTCCCCTGATGCCTCATCACAGGGCTCTGTGTTTTCTTTCTGCAGGAAAGAAAGCAGCAAGTGGCTGCAAGTAAGATGAACACAAGCCTGGAAAGTTTCTGCAGATAATTATGAAAATGCAGTTTGGTCCCAAAGTAACTAAAAATATATTTTTTTTTTCTTTCTTCCCCCAAGAGACCCATGTGATGAGCTGTGCAGCAAAGATCAGCAGAATGCCAGGAACAGTCACTGTATATCCAAATTTGGCTAATAAACCAGCATAAAGCATGTCAGAAAGGTGATGTATAATTTACCAAAGACAGAATTTGTTCAGTTTCCCTCTGAATGCTGTTAATTCCATTGGAAAAGAGATGGTGTGGATGCCTGTAGACTTCCTTTAGCTGTGCAAATATACAGCTATTTCATTTTGAAGTTGCTTTAGGGGCTGGCAAGCTAACAAGGTTTGTAAAGGTGTAAGAAAAAGAAGGAAGACTTTTTCAGTGTCCATGTCTAGTATTCAGTATAGGATTTTGAGGGTTTCATCCCTTTTACTATCCATATGTCAATTCTGAGGCAGCAGCAGACTTTACTCTCTGGAAAACTTGTAACATCTTTCTAATTTTTCCCAACTCCTGGACTGGACATCACTTGAGATTCAAGATAACTTGAAGAAATCTGAACCCTGATATTATTCATTATAGGTTTTGATCATGCTCTTCTCTTTCTGCAAACCATCAGCTTTACATAAATGAAAGGTTGAGTCTCAGATGCCATGGAGATTCAAGGTACCTTCTCCATTTCAAAATGTATTCGGTAGGATCACAGTTCAACTTACCTATAGATGAAGTGAAAAATTAGTTACTAACTGGAAGCATAAATCCACCTGGAAAAAAATCTGTATCAGTCAAAAAAAACAAATAACTACTATTAAATGGGAAAAGTTGGTAGCAATACATAGCAGTGCCTGAAATAATTTTCCATTGTTACTTATAAACTTCAAGTTTGTTTGTTTTTTTTTCAGTAAAAAACTGATCCCAGGTAGCTGTAAGGCAGCTAAGAATCCATCAAGTGTTTTAAAATCCATAGTAATCTGGGATGTATTGACTTCAAAACCTGGCTATAAACATCCAAAGGGAAAATTACTTACCAATACACCACATAAATATATATGATCTCTAGTTGAGGTCTGAGAAAGATGAAGTTGACTGGTAAACCATTAAATAATTTGCATACAAGGTGTCCTTTAAGTACATCTGCAATGATCTATCCCATTTAAAAGCAAAGCATTCACAAGTAATCACAGAAATCTACAAAGTGTATTTGTACAAAAAACCTCAACATGACTCTGAAGAGCAAGCAAGTCTTTAAGGTGGTCCTTTGAAGAAGTCCAGAGAACTATCAGTGTATTTTCAGAGTGACAGCAATGTGAATTTGACAAAAGTATCTTCTAGGGCAATGAGAAAAGGGGACTTTACAGTATGTATGCTGTATATTCCAGTGTAAACACACTCTTTCCAGGAATATACCCGTACATGTGGATATACACTTCCCCATTTCCAAGCTGGCAATAGGACATTTTTACTCTTGCTACAGAAAACTTAGACCAGGAAGGTTCATAAAGCCTTCAACAGAATCCAAACAGACCTGGATGTTTGGATCACACTCACACAGTGTGACTGGGGACAGCGAGTCCCCACGAGTGACCCGGCAGCGGGGGCTTGGGAGGGACCCGCCGCCCCGACAGCCTCCGGCCCGGAGAGCATCGCGCCGCACACCGGGCACCTGCGCTGCGGTCTGGGGTACCTGTGCGGTACCGCCCCGGCCGACAGGGATGGGGCAGGAGGGAACGGGGATGGGGATGGGGATGAGGATGGAGATGGAGATGGAGATGGAGATGGAGATGGAGATGGAGATGGAGATGGAGATGGAGATGGAG
>NW_020955369.1:1475009-1478195 GCF_003031625.1 Empidonax traillii | reverse complement strand
TTATAGTCCCAAAAAAATTGGCAGGAGAAGCTAAGTAGCATTTTTTGGAAGACGATGAGATACCAAATTGATAGAGGTCTAGAAAAGTTATTTAATAAATTATCCATGTGCAAGCTATTGCTTTCTCCTCCTACTTTCAGTTGTGTACCAGGGCAGCTTCAGAGACTAAGATCATGGGCAAATGACAGAGGAATTTTAGATAAGAGTTGGAAAACTAAAACCAAAATAGTCATTGCTGAGAAATGAACTGAACAAGCATCTGTAACTTTTTTAACAACACTGTATGAAAACAAAGTACAGAGAACTAGCACTTTGGGGACTGGCAAAGTAGAGAGGCTCTGAAGTCCTCCTAAATCCAGAAGGCAACTATTCTGACTTAATTTACTTTTTTTTTCCCTTCTAGGTTGGACTGAAAATTGATTAGTGATACTGAATAGTAACCACCTTTTAAAATTAGCCAAATCTGGTCTCTAAAGTGTCCAAAAAGCAACAAGAAGAAACAAATCAGCATTTAATGATCATATTTATTCAAAAATTGGTAGGCCAAGTACCACCAACTTATCAAATTAGCTAACTTATGGAACAACATTGCTTCAAGTTTACCTATTTTCTTTTTTGATTTGTTAAATAATTTGACTTCGACTAAAAGTTACCTTAGAAAAGTACTTAGCCCTAATTTGGAGATAGCAACATTTTGAAAGCTTTATGTTCAGCTAAACTATTCCCCTTCTAATTTTTTGTTCTCCAGCTTAGGAAACAAATCTTTGAAATGTGGCAAATAAATTATGCCAGAGAAAACACATTCAGCCTTCAGCTTCACCGACATACAAGTTACCAGGATTTAGCCACAATGATTAGAAACTTGAAATATGTGTTGCTAAGCTTTTGAGCTAGAATTCATTTACTGTATTTGTAAAAGTTCTAGGTTGCCCAGTCACTTCACAATGCTGCCATGTCTTATATTCACACATTGTGGACGAAACCACAGAGGGAATGTATTATAAAAACCATAAACCTGGTTGCAGCAATGAGTCCTATTTCCATCCTTTAGAAGGACCAGGCAAGCACTTGCAAATTGTGCAGTTGCAATGCCTGGGAAGCAATTATTTTTAACTGAAAGTGAAAAATTCACTATTTCACCATTTCCTAAAAAAAAAGAAACCTACTTCAGCTATGAAAGGGACAGGGAGAAGGAGAGAGATTAATAAGCATTTTCTTAACTGGTGTGAATTGGCACAGCAAGGAAAACTCCCCTGATGCCTCATCACAGGGCTCTGTGTTTTCTTTCTGCAGGAAAGAAAGCAGCAAGTGGCTGCAAGTAAGATGAACACAAGCCTGGAAAGTTTCTGCAGATAATTATGAAAATGCAGTTTGGTCCCAAAGTAACTAAAAAAAAATTTTGTTTTTTCTTTCTTCCCCCAAGAGACCCATGTGATGAGCTGTGCAGCAAAGATCAGCAGAATGCCAGGAACAGTCACTGTATATCCAAATTTGGCTAATAAACCAGCATAAAGCATGTCAGAAAGGTGATGTATAATTTACCAAAGACAGAATTTGTTCAGTTTCCCTCTGAATGCTGTTAATTCCATTGGAAAAGAGATGGTGTGGATGCCTGTAGACTTCCTTTAGCTGTGCAAATATACAGCTATTTCATTTTGAAGTTGCTTTAGGGGCTGGCAAGCTAACAAGGTTTGTAAAGGTGTAAGAAAAAGAAGGAAGACTTTTTCAGTGTCCATGTCTAGTATTCAGTATAGGATTTTGAGGGTTTCATCCCTTTTACTATCCATATGTCAATTCTGAGGCAGCAGCAGACTTTACACTCTGGAAAACTTGTAACATCTTTCTAATTTTTCCCAACTCCTGGACTGGACATCACTTGAGATTCAAGATAACTTGAAGAAATCTGAACCCTGATATTATTCATTATAGGTTTTGATCATGCTCTTCTCTTTCTGCAAACCATCAGCTTTACATAAATGAAAGGCTGAGTCTCAGATGCCATGGAGATTCAAGGTACCTTCTCCATTTCAAAATGTATTCGGTAGGATCACAGTTCAACTTACCTATAGATGAAGTGAAAAATTAGTTATTAACTGGAAGCATAAATCCACCTGGAAAAAAATCTGTATCAGTCAAAAAAACAAATAACTGCTATTAAATGGGAAAAGTTGGTAGCAATACATAGCAGTGCCTGAAATAATTTTCCATTGTTACTTATAAACTTCAAGTTTGGTTTTTTTTTTTTTTTTTTTCAGTAAAAAACTGATCCCAGGTAGCTGTAAGGCAGCTAAGAATCCATCAAGTGTTTTAAAATCCATAGTAATCTGGGATGTATTGACTTCAAAACCTGGCTGTAAACATCCGAAGGGAAAATCACTTACCAATACGCCACATAAATATATATGATCTCTAGTTGAGGTCTGAGAAAGATGAAGTTGACTGGTAAACCATTAAATAATTTGCATACAAGGTGTCCTTTAAGTACATCTGCAATGATCTATCCCATTTAAAAGCAAAGCATTCACAAGTAATCACAGAAATCTACAAACTGTATTTGTACAAAAAACCTCAACATGACTCTGAAGAGTGAGCAAGTCTTTAAGGTGGTCCTTTGAAGAAGTCCAGAGAATTATCAGTGTATATTCAGAGTGACAGCAATGTGAATTTGACAACAGTATCTTCTAGGTCAATGAGAAAAGGGGACTTTACAGTATGTATGCTGTATATTCCAGTGTAACACACTCTTTCCAGGAATATACCTGTACATGTGGATATACACTTCCCCATTTCCAAGTTGGCAATAGGACATTTTTACTCTTGCTACAGAAAACTTAGACCAGGAAGGTTCATAAAGCCTTCAACAGAATCCAAACAGACCTGGATGTTTGGATCACACACAGTGTGACTGGGGACAGCGAGTCCCCACGAGTGACCCGGCAGCGGGGGCTTGGGAGGGACCCGCCGCCCCGACAATCTCCGGCCCGGAGAGCATCGCGCCGCACACCGGGCACCTGCGCTGCCGTCTGGGGTACCTGTGCGGTACCGCCCCGGCCGACAGGGATGGGGCAGGAGGGAACGGGGATGGGGATGGGGATGAGGATGGAGATGGAGATGGAGATGGAGATGGAGATGGAGATGGAGATGGAGATGGAGATGGAGATGGGGAAGGGGAAGGGGAAGGGGCTG
>NW_020955369.1:1397643-1474400 GCF_003031625.1 Empidonax traillii | reverse complement strand
CGGGCATCCCCTGCCCTGAGCGCTTCTGCGGACGGCAGCAGCGGCAGCACTAGCGGGGCAGCGCCATGGGGACGGCGGCGGGGCTGGCTCTGGCGGCCGTGCTGGCCGCGTTCGTGCTGTGCGGGCCCGGGGCGCTCGCCGGGCGCGTCCTCAGCGGTGAGTGCCGTGCGGGGGCTGGTGCGGGAATGCGGCGCTGGCAGAGCCGGGAAGAACGAGGGGCGGGAGAGCTGGGAGCGAGCCCGCTGGTTGGAAGCGCCTCCCGGGAGCGCCGCTGTCCCGGCGCGGCCGTCCCGGGGCTGCGCTCCCGGCAGAGCTGGAAGCAGCTCCAGGTTTGGGTCCGGAGGCTCCCGCGGCAGCCTGGAGCGAGTTCCTGCTGTTCAGGAGCTGGCTGGTTGCGGGAGCGCTCCGGCTCCCTTCGAGTTGTTCAAAAAGATCGAGCGTGTGCTCCCTGCAGCGCCTTGCCGAGGAACAGCTGTGCCTTGAGTTGTGTTGGCACCTGCGCAGGGATGTTTCTTCTTTGTTTGTAGTGTTGTCGGGAGGAAAAAGCAAACTTCTAAGAGCAGGTGGCATAAATAGTTTTATTACGTGTAGGTGCGTGCACAACTCTCAGAGCAGAAAGGAAGACAGTGCTTCAGAAATCTCTGTCTTAAGTTTAATGTAAGAGCCGTAAGCTCACAGTGTTTCCAGTGTACGGGTGCATATGCTCAGAAGCCACTAAATGTGATGAAAAGGCGATTTTTAATTGTACTTTGGCTCAGACTCTCCAAGCTAAAGCTGAGAGGCTCTTGGAGGCGTGTTACACGTGCAGCACATCCATGCATTTATCTGGAAACAAAGATTTACACTGTCGACTGTGCTTGTTAACAAGTTATGTGTAAGTGTCTGTATGTACAGGTAGAAACACGGCTGTTTATGAACTGATTCCAGAAAAATTATTTGTATACAATTATTTCAGAGACTGTAATGGACATGCTACTGCATATCAAGAAAACTTTTCTAGCAGTTTTTTGTGGGAGACATTTGATGTCTGAATTTGGATAATTTTCTTAATTGCTGGTGGGGTGCAGTCACTGACCATTCTGATCATGTTTTATTTGAAGCATGTTCATGTGCAGAACTGCGATGAGCTGTTGGGCTTTTGGTGAAACAATGCCTTCAGGAAACAAAAGTACTTCCAATACTTTGAAAAAAACTTGCTTGCCTGAAGAGTACCCTGAAATACTTAATCTACCTCCATTATAATGTCAGTTGTACTGGCTGATATCATACGTCAAAGCTTTTTGTATAACAACTCATATGAATTCTATGTAACAATTTATTTTTAAGGAATAGAGAAGATTAATCATCCGTGAGATGCATTTTGCATTGTAGTCTCACTACTGGGGTCCATGTCTGACAGAGGAAACCCAGTCACTTAACCTTCCAGCTAAAGCTTCTGTGTTTAAGTGAGATGTAGCAAATTGAGTAGAAGTCCAGCTTTTAAAAACGATGTATGATGTGTGTGTACTGCTTAGTTAAATTGTTCCTTGATGCAAAAAAAATACAACCAAACGTTTTGGGACTTTGAAAAAACGCAGGCTCTGCCTTATTATTCCTTGAAACACTTCAAAGCATATAATGAGCCTCATGTCAATGTATTATACATCTAATACTTGGTTGGTAGAATACAGGGGAAGATTTGAAGACACAGAATAACTATTTATGTGCTATTAATTTATTAGCTGAAGTTGTATTCATTAGGTAAATAACAGCCAAATATTTATTATTCTTCTACCAGATACTCTGATGTACTGACAGAAGAACTCTTTTTTAAATTCTATTTCTTCTCTTCTCTCAAGGACCACACCCCTATTCTGCCACATGCACAGGAATAGGTTTGGTACTAGTAGTAGTTGACACTTTTTCAGACAAGAAATAGTGCTATTGGATAATTGGGCAGTGTGTGCTGTCCACCTGACTCCCATCTAGCTTATCTCTCTTTGTATAAGAACCAACAACTTGGGCTTAAACAAGTTTGTTTGAATGTGCAAGTCTGTATCTTAAATAGACCTGTTCCTGAGAAATTGCTAATTTATGCTTCAGTCATGATAAATAATCTGGAATGATTGGAAATATCACTGTTCTCATTCCAAATAAATATGTAATTCCTACCACTCACACAGAAGCTGTTTGTAAAACTGGCTTGAGTGCTGGTTGGACCTTGTGGAAAGAATCCTATTTACTGCAGTAAGTTTGCACCAGACCTAGCAATAATTTCAAATTTGCAACCATTTAGACCACAGTATCAAGAGGGCAGAGAAGGAAGGGCCTGCATTTTCAAAATGATGTTTCCTTAAGTAAAGGGCTTCTGTTACTCTTTCCAAGTATGTTAATTTTCCTAGGATATAATTACAACTGTAGCTAGCATCAAATAATTCACATTCAGGTGTTATTTCTTTGTCATCTTGTATTTGGGAAGTTTTGAGGAGTAGTAATGCAAATGTTTTGTAATTTTTAGTGTAGTTAGACAGATGGTTTGTGAGCAGTGCTCACAGCCTCCATATCGGGCTATCTAGTGTTGCCAGAGAATTGATTCTTGAAGAAGAAAACAAATCAAAGCAGGCTCAGGAGAAAGTGCTGAGTCTGCCTTGCTGTCCCATGACATCATAAAGAACATGAAGTGATGATAATGCAGTTTGCAAAGATGCAATTACTTTAAGTATCTATTGGGCAGGAGAGTTGCAAGCTAATCTTATTACTAATCATTTAACAGCCTATGTATTAATCATAGATGTTATAGTTTAATGACTACTGTTTGCTGTCTGCTTGTATTTCTATGCCTTTTTAAATTTTGCTCTTTGCTATGGCTATGCATCAATAGTCAGATTAAATAGTGATGCAGTATTTTAAAGCAGAATGTATCTATTTTGGTGCAGAAGTATTTGGGCATATAAAACACTAAATGAGGAAAAACATTTGGTGGGTCATGAAAGCACAAGAATTGCCCCTAAACTTTGACTTATTTGCTTCGGATGCCTTTAAGGAAGTGGGTATGTTCATTCACAAGGCTGATGATCAGATTTGAGTTGTGCATAAAATACTGCACAGTAAGATAATTGAAGAAGTATCTTCATGAGTACTGAATTGGATAGACCCTTTCTCAGAAGGGCTTAATTTAGTTGAATTGGCTTAGACTGCTTATTACAGTTTTGTCTGTCAGTCTGTTAAGTATTTTCTGTAGATGAAACCTTCTACTGTAAAGCTGTGGGTTTTTTTCATTAACAGTTCATTTTAAGGTACACTCGTGGCTCAGAATTTGAAAGTATAACTTGGAAAAACCACTGCCTGTCTTGTCTACAGGATACATGTGCAATAGGTGTATATTGAACATATTTTATTGTAAATAATATTATTTATTTTATTTTATATTTATATTTATTTTAGATTTATATTTTTTATATTTATTTATTTTAATATTTTGGAGCATTCAGCTCCATACTGGAAAAGCTTTTAATGCACATGCATGACATGCATGCCCACATAGTACAAAATCTTCTTGCTCAGTTTTAGATCTCAGTAGTCATTAAACCTGGGACTTGGAGAACTTCAGGAGAAGCTGAGCATTTTATTTCCCTGGACTTCTTTATCAATTCCTTTCCTTATCCACCTATTCTGAGCAATGTCTTCTTGGAGATAAACCAATGATCTAGGCTCTTAAAGTGAAATGAGGTGATGACTCTTGAATATAATACATATTTCTATTAAACACACCTTGCTCCTCACCAAGAAATTCCACAATACCATGTGGAGTGAGAACACAGTTTTGATAATGGGAGATTTGTGATGGTAGATGAGTCTTTATAGAGCAAAGCAGAAATACCAAACTACTCGAATCAGTTTTAGGAGTCAGATTTCAGTTTTAGAGGTGATTTTCCCCTTGATCAAACCAGTTAAGCTTACCCTGCTTATGCAGGTTGGCAAGACTGTGGTTCTGCTCAGGGGCTAAGGGGAGTGATGGAAATTTCTAGCACTATGCCTCAGTTGAGCGTGCAACTTTTCCAGGAATGCAACTTTTCCCTCACATCTCGTTCAAAAATAGAGGAATTTTTGTAATTGCAGTTCTCAAACTTGTGGTTGTCAAGCCCCAGTACTCCACTTGGCTGAAGAGCCCAAGAGGAAATTCTTACCACAGAGGGAGCTATGGTAAATAACATGTGGAATGGTATGGACAGTTAGTTTTCCTTTCATGTGACTTTTCTTGCTCCCAGTGAGACAAGGTGTCTGTCCCAGTGCAACAACCAGGTGCACTTGTTGAACTCATGTTCTGTACCCTGACTTTAATTCTGTGTAGTTCAGATCTGATCCTGTGTACATCCAACTTATTGATTATAAGATGTTTGCAGGAGGACATGCTTTGGTTCATAAGGGCTCTGTACAGCACTATTTTTCTGAAACTAATTCTCATAATGGCTTTCTCTTTGGAAATCTCTGGATCAGAAAAGACTTTATAGTACTAATGCAAAATAAGTAAGATGAAACAATGATTTGATAGTAATTGCTGCACTCTAATCCCATACTCATACCTGTCACTCAATAGTTGGAAATTGAATCTCTTGCTGAAGCAGTCCCTACTCCCACCACTGAGAGATAGTAGGACCTTCAGTTCCAAGCAATCTTAAGAAATAATGAGTCCTAACTAAAGAGTTGGCATGGCTACAACTAAATCTAAATGTAGCTGCAACTAAATCAAAATGCAGCTCCAGCTAATGACTCTAGGTTCACTTTATGAGAGAAGGATAAAAATGGTATTTTTAGAGTGGGATTAGTTTCATTTTGCTTTAGATCTTGAAAACACCACAGATACACCCTAAAAAATGCCTGTTTCATTCAGTTATCTACATAGTAACATCAGTGAGCCAGTTTAGATGTGCATGGGTATATTGGGAATAACTAAAGTTTGGGGAGATGAATCCCACTCTGTATCTCAGCAGTTTCTTCCCCAACAACACTGTACATGTGCACATGTAATGAGAATTAACCTGTCATGCTTTACCTCTATTTGACTATTTTTCTCTTAGTGTATTGTAGTACCAATTGTAGTACCAATTCTAAGATTCCATATGGATTGGCTTTTCCCAGTTTCTTGGGAGAATGTGAATGAGCAAGAACTTACCTGTTGATTTGTCTCAATTGTGGAACTGCTGCAAAAAGAAGGCTCTCTACACTCTTGTACTGAGATGCATGTTGGGTGTTCCACTCCAGGAAACTCTTGAGTCCATAAATCAAGGAAATTAATGTAATTTTGCATCCACATCTATATTTATAACTTAAATCTATGGCAAATATAGGTATTTTGGCAACAAATCCAGGAAAATACATTTATTTGGAAAAAGACATTCAAATTTCACTGGAAAAGGGTGAGAATGGATGATTCTTGCTCTGAAAAATAATTGTGAAGTTTTCTATTTTCTCTTCTTTTTTTCTGAATTTAATTGACATAGGACAGATCTATTGACCATGGGAGATTTAGGCTGAATATTAGGGAAATTATCTCCATCCAGATGCTGGTTAGGCATTGGAACAGGTTTCTGAGGGAAATGGTCACACCACCAATTCTGCCAGAGCTCAAGAAGAATTTGCACAGTACTCTCAGGCCTATTGTGTGACTCTTGGGGTATCCTGCGCAGGGCCAGGAGTAGGACTTGATGATCCTTGGGGGTCCCTTTCAACTGAGGGATATTCTGTGACTAAAGATTTATGAACTATTTCCTTCTAGAGGCAAAAATAAGAAATGAACCATCAGCAGAAATTCTCAGAAAGTGCTTAAATTTATGCTTAGGAGAAAACCTGTAGAGGGAACCTATTGATTTATATAAAATTGGATATTTGTGAAAATGCCTGCTGCTTTGGGACAGGGGACTATTACTGCTCCTTGTTCCCCTAGGCTGGAACACATTATACTTAAACCATTCAGACTCTCTAGTTCTTGTTATGTCTATTCCACACCACATTAACAACAACTTCTTAGCTGCCATGTCTGTCTTTAAAGATTTTGGGAAATCTGATCTGGGTTTGACTTCACAGAAAACTATTGATGAAGGGACTTAATTTGAATCACAGAATGGCCTGGGTTGGAAGGGACCTTAAAGATCATCTTTTTCCAAGCCCCCTGCTATAGACAGAGACATCTTCCACGAGACCAGGTTGCTCAGAGTCCCATCCAACCTGGCTTTGGACACTTCCAGGGATGGGGCATCCACAGATTCCCTGTATTTTCCTGGATTTGTTGCCAAAATACCTATATTTGCCATAGATTTAAGTTATAAATATAGATATCAGCAGTAAGTGTATTTTTTAAGTTCTGGTTAAATAATCCACATCCTGGAGCAAGCTTGTAGATGTGTAGATCTTTCCAACACACTATATTTCCCCTTATTTTGAACAGATTCGAACAGATTCCACTGACCCTTGGGTATTATCATTGGTCTGCTTGTGACCATGGAAGTGAAAAGAGTTATTTGTACCCATGAAGAGTGTTATCCTTTGGGTAGAACTGTAATTTTTAACAAGCACAATTCACTGTTAGGGAAACTGAGGTCCTGAGCAAATATCGCAGAAGAAAAAGGGTATGCTCCATGCCCTGTGCTCGTGGTGACATTTTTCTTATTGCCAGTTGATCAGATGCAGATTGTACCAAGCTGAAGTGCAAGCTGATCCTCTCTGGGTGCCAGCACTAAGTTTCTAAGTGCATTGTCCTCATCGTGCCTGGTGATGCCAAAGAGCCCGTGTTGCTCAGTGACAGTGTTTCTAGGCGTCTCAAAGGCAGACAAGGGAAAAATATAGGTCTGAAACCCATCTCTGTTCCTTCTTAACGTGGAAATACAGAAGGCAACTTGCAGATGGTTGTCTTATTAGCTGTGTTGGCACTTAGGGTGAACCCCCAGGACAGTGCAGCTGTGTAGTGGCCCCTTATGGAAGTAAGTAACTGTCTGTCATGATTAGCCCTGTGATATATACCTGTAAAGTTCACATGATCAGAAGAGAGAGAAACTGTTATTACAGGAAAAGCTAAATGGATCACATGCTTTAAATTTATGATGTGTTATATATCTGAAACAGAGCTGATGCCAAAACGAAGGTATGTTTCACTTAGAAGAAGGAAAAGCTGTCATGGCTTTAATGATTTGACTCTGTGGGGAAAAAAGGCAATACTTTTTCAGAAATATTTTATAGATTTTTTTTCTTTTTGACAGTGACTTATGACCTGAATCAGTGACTAAAACCTTTTATAAAAATGGACATTTATTTCCCAGTTGAAGACACTTACCTTGTATTGATTTACATAATTGTAATCGTATGTTTTCCTGCAATGGTAATTATGGAGGGTGAAGTGTTGAATAGTTTCTAATGAGATTTAGACATCAAGCTACTTGTTTACAGCTCCTCTATCAGTGACCTGAGATCCCTCTGTGTGTGTCAGGGTTGAGAAGGTAACTATAAGAAATAAATGTTATTTTCTTTGTGAAATAAGTGAATAAGCCCATCACTGCCTTGTGAAGATGGCAGATTTCATTCCATTTCCCAGTACATCAAGAGCAAGTCTGTGTCTGAAACACCACATCACTGATTTTGAAAATCCTGACCAACTTTCAGTCTACTCTGGGAAAGACAAATCCTCCCAGTGTTCATTCAACATAACGAAAAACATTTTGCAGGGCAGGGGATCCTAGCTTGTGTCTTTCCAAGACCTAGAAGAGTGCAGGTTCTGAGCACATACAGGCTTTGACTAACCTTCCCAAATGTAATATTTAGATCAATACTTGTCATAAGGGTTCATTTGTATATTTTTAACAACCAGTAATCTTGTTGCAATATGCAGGGAAGCTATCAGATTGAATTTTAATTGCATTTGTATTCAGCCAGATGGCAAAATCCAGGTGTTAGTGATAAATTAATATTTAAATTGGTACTGTTTAATGTTCCTTTACAAACAGACTGTCTCCTTTTGATTTCTTGGTTTTGTAAAAGTGTAGTTATTATGGGTGTATTGAGAACAGTTTTTATTCAGAAATAACAAGTCATCTTCTTGTCCCCAAAAGTGCTTAGAAACACAATGGCTTTACTAGTTAACAGCTGAACACCCAATTTCAGCAATAAATGAACTGATAAGAAGAGAAGATTAAGACAGGGACTTGCCTGGGACAAACGTTCCTTGTGTAATTTCATGTTCTGCATAACTGTACTAAATGTCTGATGGTATAACACAGTACTTCCTTTTTGCTTAAAATTTCCATTCTCTCTGCTTTGCCACTTTGCAAGATTTGCATTAATCCTAGAGGTGACTGTTTGGCTGGTGTCTGAGGACCTCTAACATCATCTTTGCTACGATACAAGATATGGGATGGTTAATGGCTACAGATAGATTTGGCCTGTGTCTGAGAAAGAATATAAAGAATTTCTTTTAGTGACCATTTCATACATGCTATCTATACATCTGCAACTTTTACATGTTAATGACCAAGAATTTGGCAAGAAAGGGACTCCATTATAGGAAGTATTGTAAGAAGTCTAGTTAATAGATGAGTTTTACTTGAGAGGTTGGGGCCAGCCTCCAATAAGCCACCTTAGACATTGTCTACATGCTCATGACTCTGATATGATGCATACAAAGTGTCTCCCTGTATACTACTTGAAGTACAGCTACTAGATAGGCAAATATGGCCCTCAGATATTTTATATAAGCCATTAAAAATGACTTGGAACCTTTGAAAATTTTTCACATCAGAAAAATAACTAAGGAAAAAAATGTATGATGACAATTATGCATAACCCCTAATCCAGAAGAAGTATAAATCAGTAATGAACGTGTCTTCTCTTTGCAGACTAGGTTATTAGGAGGGTTGGAGGAAAAAATATCTACTAAGGTATGGAAGAGATAGCTATGAAGATATTAAAATGGATACAGGCTGGTGGGTCATCTGTACAGGAGCTGGTATTTGAATGGTAAATTTGAGAGCACACAGAATTCCTGAAGCAGCTTAGAAGTGTTAGCTTAGAATCATCAGAGGTTTGGACAGTGACTCAGCTAGAGAATGCGTCTTAGTGTTACAAACTTTGAGAGAAGATGGCAGTTTGCTTTTATCCTAAATGAAGACAGAATGTAATTATGAAATGTTATCACAGTATTTTTTTTTTTTAAGAAGTAATATGAATCACCGATTAAATTCAGTGAAGGTACACAAATATGATGCAGTAAAACATCAACAGCAGTAACATAATACAGCAAAACATGACCAGCAACTGAACCCAGTCAAAATCTGACTGGATGATACATAGATCATTTGACAAGATGCGTCAGCTTTGAACCAAAATGTGATTAGAGAAATTTAATATCTTTTAGGACCTTACTGGCCACATTTTGAAGTGCATTAGTGGGATTTGGCATGGAGTGCCCTGTGATTTGGGGACAGGTGAAAACAAATTGTGCCCAGCATCACCCTGCCCCTGAGGTCACTGTGCTCATGCAAGCTTGAGACCAAGACTAGTTTTCATAACAGAAGCAGAGAAATATATTTCTAGCCAGTGGAACATTTTAGTTAATTCTGTTTTGCTATTTCATTATTACTTTCACTTACATTCTTATGTCTTAGATTTTCTCACTTTATTTTCAGAGGTCTCCATCAGCATCATGCTGTTCTGGTTAGTGTTAAATATTTCACATTCCTTTCTACCAAGTATTCTTCTATGTTCTCTACTGAATCCATTGTCTTGAGAAGAAAAAGTCACAGTATGAAAACATAATGAACTTCACTACCTAAGACTTCATGCATTCCTTTTTGTCTCTCCTCACATGTGCTGTGCACATGCAGTGGCTGTTCCCCACCAATCTAGGTGGATGCTAATGGTAGGCGACCCTGGATCTTTAGCTTAGTTTGTCAGGTCCAAGAGGAAAAGGGGCAGGATTTGCCATCAGGGAGCTTGTGTTCTGCCTGATATCTTCAAGGACTCCAGCTAAGCAATGTGTGTTACTCAGTTTAATCTTTGTACCCTTCATGGGGCCATGGAGGTCTAGTTAGTACAAATCCTCACACTCTTAGGGAGGAGAAGTCTTTGAGCTGGGTAATTTGTCAGCAGTTCTGCTTCTAAATGACACTTTGTCATGACGCTATAACTTCTGTCATGACAGAAATCAAGGAACCTATTTCTGTTTAATGAAACATAATTATTAAAACTTAATGAAGACACAATTGATATACCAGCTAAGAATTTTCTTGTTTCTCCTTTTCTTGTCTTTTTTTTTTTCCCTTGCAGAAATGTTTAATGAGTAGTTTAATTAAAAACTATCTTTTGTTCTAATGTTGAGATCAAAACATTCTACTGTGGAGCTGCTTTCCAGGATGAAAATGAGTCCTTATGGATGGGATATTAGGAAGAAATTCTTTACAGAGAGGGTAATCAGCCATTGGAATGGGCAGCCCAGGGAGGTGGTGGATTCACTGCCCCTGGAAGTTTAAGGTGAGACTGGACGTAGCACTGAGTGCCATGGTGGTGTTGGATCAAGGGTTGGACTGGATGATCTCGGAGGTCTTTTCTGACCCGTCTGATTCTGTGATTCTGTGAATGGTAGCTGGTGTTTCTTATAGCAAGTATTGTGCACTTGCTTTCCTCAGTCAGCTACGGGAATGGTGAGACAAAGTGGGTGCAAGGGAAGTCCAGCCAGTTCAGGGTCTCTGCAGGAGGTGACCAGATCTGCTGAGGCTGAGGGAACAGGAACATACAACAGCTGCGTTGTATGGCTGATGCCTGTGGGAGAGGTAGAAAGCACAAACCAGGAGACATTCCCATAAGGAAACGAAGGACACCTAATCTTGCAGTTTTGTAACTGGGGAAGAAAGTGAAAACCAGTCTTTTGTCTGTCAGTTGTTGCTTCAACATAATGCTCTTCCCTCAAGAGGTGAGAAGGCAATTGTTGATGGAAAGGTAAGGGAGGGGTTCAAGACACCAAGTCAAGTGTGTGTTTTGCTTGTTTCTGCTCACGCTTCTGAACAGGGTCTGGATTGCTCTGCTTGAGTGAGGGAAGGCTCTTTGGATATGCTTCATGAAAGGAAGGCTGTAAGCACTCCACATCTGCAGATAGTCAAATAGAGTTGGTTGAAACCTTAATTTGCCTGTGTGTTTGTAGGGGAAAAGAGTGAGTTCCTTGGTCTTATTAAATTATTCTTATTAAATTAGTTAGATCTTCAGTCTCACACTGAAGGAAGGATCAAACACAATAACATGTTTTTCTTTCTTTCTGGATGCCATATGGTGGCACAGTGTTTTCCTTCATGTTTTCTTTATTCCCTCAAGTATCACAGGGCAGATCTTTTGGAAAGGTTGTAAATGCCTAACTGGCCTCTATTTATTCATAATGCATACTATCTTAATGTGATTCATTCCAATAGTCTAGCTTACAAATCTATTTTCTACTCAATTGTGACAGAAAAATTGGAGTTGAATTTATACAGCTGAAATAGCAAAAATGTTACTTTAAAATTAACTGTGGAGTCTTGTCTGCTGCAAAGATGTTAGTGTAAGGTAAAATAACACATAGTTAATGTTTCCATACTTATCTTGTCTGCTGTACAATGTGGTCCATTCTTTCATTTTTCACTGGTAAATTATTTCTGCTTTG
This sequence comes from Empidonax traillii, assembly GCF_003031625.1. Taxonomy (NCBI): domain Eukaryota; kingdom Metazoa; phylum Chordata; class Aves; order Passeriformes; family Tyrannidae; genus Empidonax; species Empidonax traillii. The sequence goes on along the minus strand of NW_020955369.1, from coordinate 1,462,747 downwards.
TAGTTCAGAAATTAGTAGAAAGAGAAAGTGGTAAAAAATGAAGCTTGAAAACCTGACACCTCAGCGTGTTCCGAGAAGAGCACTAAAATGTCAACTGATTTGCCAGCTATTAAGGCAAAACTGCAGATTTCCATTAACACATTTATCCTGCCATTGTGGAGCTAGTTCAAAGTCCCCTTCAAAAGAAGAAAGAAAAGATTCAGAGTCGGTCACTGCTTAAACACAGGGATTAAATTAACTAGAACAAGAGAAATTCACAGCTTCTACTCTGCCTCACATACTTCATTCACACTGTATGGGTCTGTGGGTCTTAATGCCAATTAGTTCTTGGTTCCTCGCTGTTTCCTCTGTTGGTTTCTAGAGGTATATTCTTGCAGAAATGATCAGCCTTTAAGGGGGAAGTTATTTCTTTTGCCAGAGGTGTAGAAAGGAACAAATGAAAGAGCAGGAATTTAAGAGTTAGAATGCATGCAAATTTTCGCTTGTTCAATTCCTTCATTTTGTAAGACTTGATTTTAGAGTTACTTAACACTGCACAAACATCTACAATAACAGCGGTATCCTTATAGCAGCTCAGACACAGCACTTGCCAGGACTCCATGACCCAGTGATCTTAAAGGGCTTTTCCAACCTAAATGATTCTATTAAGCAGCACGAGTCTCTGTGCAGCAGCTGACTGGAGATGAATACCCTGAAGAAACTTGGTCAGGTAGCCAGCAAGGACCCATCTGTCCTGCTAGGCAGGTCATTTAAATCAGGTTTTTGTAGAACCACAGAAGAGCAGAGACTGTGCATGAGAAGAGAGTGAGGGGGGACACTTCAACCACCTGAGTAACGTGCAGGGGACTGGATGTGTGTATTATAGATGGAAAGCTAACTATTTTCCCATGAAAGGGAGGCACAGCATGGGAATTGAGATCATCACAGAATTGAGATCCACAGTGGTCAGCCTACTCATTTCGACTGAACATTCCTGCATGACTGAAACTGTGACTGGAATATTTTGATAGCTGAATTTGCTCATAACTTACTACTTGGTGTCAAGGGCGGATCATGGAAGAGCTTATCTCAAAAAATTGTCTGGAAAAATAAAAAAAAGACAAGGCAGTGAACAAAGGACTCTCCCTAAATTTACATATACATCCTGAATTAATGCTTTGAATGAAATCTTGAGCGAGAGGGAAAGGTGTGGTCACTTTTCTGTGTAAGTTATTCGTGTCCCACATGATTCAGTGCTAGCCTTTGGATGTTTGAGCTGTTATATCCATATGTGTACTCTGGCAATAAGCCATTGTCACTCACTCAGTGGTGAGGGTCAAAATGTTGATCAGTTCATTGTGCACTTGATCCTGTCAGTGAGACAGAACTCCTAGGGAAAATCGATCATGTCAACAAAATTTGAATTGCAGTGTTATAGATGAAGGGACTGAGCTGAGATTTCACACCTGGTTTTCATTCATGCACTTCCCACTTTTGAGCAGTCGGTGTTATCATTTTACTTTGACAGCAGGGGCATTTTTTTCTTCTATTCAAAGAAGTCTTAGAAAGAAGCCCATTATTTTATATGCCTCTGTATCTAAGGGTCTGCCCTTTGGTTCTTCAGCACCATTGCCTAGCCATGACTGTGGCTCTTACTGCATGGATTGATAGCAAGGCTCTTAACCTGCATGAAGTGGAAATGGCAGGAATGGAACTGGGACATACTGTGTTGTCAGGATAATATTAGACAAGTCCAAATAGGTGGTCTCCTCCTGATCTTGGAGCCTAGATTTTTCCATGCTTTGAACATGCTTGTCCTTTTTATTGAACTGTTCTTGTACTATTTTAGTAGATTAACTATTGATAAATAATTGGATTTTCAGAAGTCTGTCTGCCAAATAACAATGAGGCTGCAAAGATACTTATCTTACTGACCACTCCTTCTCCCAGATGAACTTTATTAGGGTTTCATCAAAAGAAGTTTTCAGAGATTTGGTTTGTTTTGTTTTGGTTTGTTTTTTTTTTTTTTAAAGAGTTTTAGGAAACCCTAGAAAGCTAAGCATAGGATAATCCTATTGCCCCCATAATTTAGCTTTCCACAACAAAAATTATCCCCCAAAATAAGAGTTATTTTCAGATTTAGCTAAAAGTTAAATAGCATGAAGCTATTCCTCTTTTTATGTTCCATTATTAGTGCAGCTTTGATATACTCTGCTTATTCTCTGCAAATTCTTGAAATTTTGCACTCTACACATACAGAGATGTCTTCAGTCAGCTCTTGTGCTGTTTGGAATCTGTTGTGGGAATTATGCTACTTACTAAATAAAAAAATGAAACAATACTAAAGCAAGAAGAATGAACTTCATTATCGCTATTAGGCTTTTCTGTTTGCTTCTATGTTTATCCTTTGTGTTTAGAAAAACACTGGCTTAAAAAGCTGCAGTGCAACTTAATCTATAGGATGATGTTGCTGTTTTTCAGTGACAATTTACAATTTTTTTTTTTTCAAGGTAAAACAGGATGAATCCTGTTCAAAGGTAAAGCCAAATGGTTTGATTAAGAATGGGACTAACTACAAAATTTTCTAATGCAAATCTGACATGGTACAATTAAATACTATCCTTAGCAAGTTATCCAATCAAATTATGAAATTTGTTGATTTCTAAACAATCTAGATAATGTCTGGTGGGTTTAATTGCTTTGGTATTCTTCAGTAATTTTTATCTATCTACATAACCTCTCCTGCTTTTGTTCTTCATTGATAAATTTCTATACGGGAAAAAATGGACTTTTTTTTTCCTAAAAAATGGTTATTTAGAAGCCTTCTCCTATCATGAAATGAATATACTGGAGTTCAGTTGCAGCTGATATGGAAGTGTGTTAATTTCTCATCTTGTTATATAAACTCTAGAGTCATTGAAGATAAATATTTTTCCTTTTCTGGAAAAAGGCACATATCTTTCTCAGCCACAGACGTGGAAGGAATAAGTATTATTTCTTCACTTGGCTTTTGATTCTTTCCACAGACATAACTCTGAAGGGCAAAGGAAAAGTGGTGTGAATGCAGTAGATCTAGAGCTTTTTGAAAGCATCACAGGGTTTCTTTGTGAGATCTGGCTGGCACTGAGATCTGCTAATATCTGGAGTTTCTGTTGGGTGTGGTAAGGCATGTTTAGAGAGCGGCCACCTCCTCTAGCACCTCAAGTCCCTGGACCCCCTCCTGCCTGGCTGCTGGTGCCCACCCTGGTACCCAGGGCTTCTCTCTGAGCTGCTGAGGATGTGGCTGCAGCTTTTCCCCGTCATGGTTCAACCAAGTAGGAAAGCTGAGCAGATATTCCAGTGCTGTGCTGGAATATCTGCTGTCACACAGATGGACACACACAAGATGCTGCCTTCAACAGCACCCAAGTACATCACCAATGTAAACATGGAGAGTCAAGTCCCCTCCTCCTCCTCAGCTGGCACAAATAGATGCCTAGGGAAGGCACATGTTCAGTCACACACCGTTTTATATGTGACTGACCCCTTTAACACCCTTTCCTGTCAGTTCCCTCTTTGTTCCTCCCCATTCCCTAACCCTGCGTGGTGAGATTGCATATCATGAGATTGCATAGTCTCCTCAACATCCTTGTCAAGTTGCAAAGTCCTGTTTGCCTGCAGTTTCTTGATAGCTCACAAATTTGTGTGTCTGACAAGTTTTGGGTTTTTTTCCTTAGTTTTTTTCTCCATTACATTTTCCTGTCAAGTCTGTGTTTGTGTATTGTGATCCTTTTACTATTCCTTTTTGCACTGAAGAAGCAGATATTCTCCTTCCACACACCCTTACATGCTGAACTTAGGCACATTATAGTGAAGAGCAGCTTCACGTCACAAGATGAATACAACCTCTCAGGGTTAGATAGCAGGATTCAAAAAATTCTAGATGCTTCTTGCCACTAAAATGGAGAATTTTAACATTATTTTTTAAATCAAATAGCTTTGATTGCAAAATAAAAGTGGAGTTGATCTGTTAGTATGAAATAGTTAAGAAAATACCCTCCAAACAGATCTTGGCTTTAACAGAGGGGCCTGATGGTACAGTCATTAGAGTAGGGAATGTTTTTCTAGAAGTTAGTGGGAATCTTCAGTGTGTTGGAGAGTTTCACAGGCCTTGGGAAGAAAGCCATAGATTCCCATGAACTGCACAATATTTGCAATTTAAATTAGGGCAAAGTATTTCAGTGGTGCCAGTGTATCCCCACAAATCTTTTCAGACAGGGGGAAAAAAAATCTCCTGGCCTCCATCAACATTTGCATCATGTGCTCTTTTTTTTTTTCTCTTTTTTTTTTTTTTTTTTTTAGCAGTTTTGCTGTTCCTTACTGTACTCTAAATGCTCTCATTTTTATTTTTTCAGGTCAAAAGGTGTGCTATGGTGCCTTCAAGCGTTCATGTTACAAGTTAGCCTATTTCCAGGACTTGTCTAGACGCGTGGGCTTTCAGGAGGCCCGCCAAGCTTGTGAGATGGATGGTGGGGCTTTACTGAGCTTGGAAAGCGAAGCTGAGCAGCAACTGATAGAAAACATGTTACAGAACCTCACTAAGTCAGGCTCTGGGATTTCTGATGGTGATTTCTGGATCGGGCTCTGGAGGAGTGGCGACGGACTGGCCACGTCAAGTGTTTGCCCCGACCTCTACCAGTGGGCTGATGGAAGTATTTCACCCTTCAGGTAAGTGTGGAAAACTGCTTATTGAGAAGGTTCCATGGAAAGAAATGGGGATTGAAATGCCCAGCAAGCCAAGTATTCTAGAAACAAGCTTGAAGACTTGCTGCCCCTTGAAGTTTCTAATGTCTCTCAGCTTCTCCAGATAAAGCGCAGCTGGCAGCTGGGGTTTTGAATCTGAAGCTGTGAAAGGGTGGCATGCTGTGGCTTCAGCCTACAATTTTCTTTGCTCCCATCTAATGAGTTTGTCCCTGTATGGCTTTTGGAGGTTGTTCTAGCATGCATAGAATATTTTCACAGAGAAACTGTGGGCAATGCAGCATATCTTTGAGGATGGGAGTGCTGGGGTTGATGTGTCTTCATCAATGTGAACTCTTTTTAGCATCCTGATGAGCCTTGCCTTCGAAAGTTGAAAGTTTGTCTTTGTGTGTACCCCTAGAAATTGGTATACAGATGAGCCTTCCTGTGGAAGTGAAGCCTGTGTGGTGATGTATCATCAGCCAACTGCAAACCCTGGTCTGGGAGGGCCATACCTTTATCAGTGGAATGATGATAGATGCAACATGAAGCACAATTTTATCTGCAAATATGCCCCAGGTAGGTGAAATTAAAGTTATATTTCACAGGTGGGGTGTTACTTTAGAAAAAGAACTTCCTCAGTTTTGTGAGGGAATCTGCAAGTGTCTTGTGGCCTGTACTACTGGTTCGTTTGGTGTGTGCTGAGCTGGCATTAACAGGGATGTAATATGTCAATAATAATTATTTATTGAAATAAATTTTTAATAAATTTAAATAAACCTGCTTGTATCTAATAAGAATGTTTACGAGGTTATCTTCACTATCATGCATTCCCAGGTTTGCTTTGATTTAATTTATTCTCTGGTTATTTTATTCTCCACAAAGTGTTTTAAGTGGCCACTTTCCACTTTCCTTGCTCACTGTCAAGTAGAATGACCAAGACATATCTTGGTCCTACTGGAAAAATACACTGTCCTTGTAGTTGCAGACCCACCATTTTATATTTAGTTATTTGTCATGGTTGTTTCAAAAAGTTTTGGCTTTAAGAATGAAATCTAGAACAGTAGGAAAAAACATGCATGCATGTAAACTTTAGATATGAAAAGCAGATGCATGCTAGTTGAGATGGTGACAGAAAAAGCCAGATCTTAGGCAATTTGGCTGTACTTCCAGACATGACATAAGTTCTGTATATGTCAGTAGAGGAAACATGAACTATAAACTAGAACATCATGCAAACCCAGAAAAGACGTGAAAAATAAACTTTCAAGTTTGAGCCTGTAACACTGTCTACTCTTGGTGGTACTCACAGTAAATGAAAACATGGTGTGCAGGAGAATCATACAAATATTAATCTGTGCTGTGTGTGTTTCTCAAAAGCTAAGCTGAAAGTCAGAATGCATATGAAATTATGCATTAATTTCTTTAATTAATTAATAAAAGCAGTGTGGGCAGCAGGGGAGGGAGGGGATTCTTCCCCTCTGCTCTGCTCTGGTGAGACCCCACCTGCAGTGCTGCCTCCAGCTCTGGGGTCCCAGCACAGGAAGGACATGGACCTGTTGGAGCGAGTCCAGAGGAGGCCACCAAGGAGATGAGAGGGATGGAGCAGCTCTGCTATAAGGGAAGGCTGAGAGAATTGGGATTGTTCAGCCTGGAAAAGAGAAAGGTTTGGGGTGACCTAAGCGTAGCCTTCCAGGGAGCTTACAGGAAAGATGGAGAGAGACTGTTTATAAAAGCCTGCAGTGACAGGACAAGGGGGAATGGCTTCAAACTGAAAGAGTAGTTGGAGGTGGTGAAGCACTGGAATAGGTTTCCCAGAGAAGCTGTGGTTGCCCCATCCCTGAAATTGTTCAAGGCCAGGCTGGGTGGATCTCTGAGGAACCTGGTTTAGTGGGAGGTGTCCCTGGAATGAGGTGATCTTTATGGTCCTTTCCAACCCAAGCCATTCTGTGATTCTGTGAAATCCTACTCTTAACAGCTGTTTGTCCTACAGTTCTGCAGTTTTCTATCTGCTTTCTCGATGCTCACAGTCAAGCCATAATCACTCTCTTAGTACAGATCTGTCTGTCTGTAGAGATTCAGGCTATTTTCTTCCTCTGACTTTGGGAGATAGCTTTTTCCTCTCTCTAGTCTCTTAATGAGGAAATTAATGTCAATTGATATTGCAAGCAAATATTAAATATTTGGAAGGCTCGGTACACCTACACATTTTAGCCCCACCCCCAAAATCTGTCTCTGCTTTTAAAGGTATTAGTTATCACTATCTTGTGATGACCTTTATCTATCATAGGCCCTTCAAGGAAATGTGACATATACATTTTTATCACTTTTACAACTGAACACAATGATTTAAAATAGGATAATAAAGAGGTTTTATGTCATTAAAATAACATTTTGATGTCAGAAAGTTCAGGTTTGGTAAAAAAGGTTCAATTTCAAGTATATTTCATGTCTTTAGAAAAACCAAATTGAAGTGAAATAATGATTCTCTAATAGGGAACTACTTACCATTCTTGTTGAGATGTGATAAAGAATTGTTTTTTTTCTTTTGCTTTCACCATTGGAAAAAATGCCAGGTATTTTGGATTGGCAGAAAACAAAGTGATAAGAGAGAAATTGCATAACAATGAAAATGCATTTATATTCCTTTCACCATGTAGAAATAGGTTCATAGTGTATAATGAGGCATATAAGGCAAATAATATGTAGGTAGATAATTGTTAGGACTGACATTGTTATGTAGCTAAATACAGTAATGCTGAATTGTAGCTATTTATTTTTCAAACTGTTGGAATTGTGCTCTTTAGGAAACCAGACTATTCTCCAGAAATGCATTTTTCTGTCACATGAAGGAGTGGATGCATAAATGTATATAAATAGGTATAGACATTTCTTTCACTGCCTGAAGAAAGTACTACAATGTTTGCAAGAAAATTACATTTGCCATCTCAAACTGAGATCTTACAAATAACCTTTTTTTCCCCCCAAATCACCATAAAAGCTTCAACGTCAGCTATTTGCAATACAAAATACATCCATTTTAGCAGGAGTATTCAAGTGCCACAGGCATATTGAATTTCAGTTTGTTATCCAAGTATGTTGTTTTTCCCCTACTTCTCTGACTATATGGTGTATGTGGTGTTTGATACCAGTCACAGGCCAAAACAGGTTGTAGGTGACTGTGATGAAGTTAAATCTAATTGTATCATCAGCAAGTTCAGGGCAGTGCTCATTAGGCAGTCTTGATCAGGCAGCAACTACATTTCTGGTGGTCACTTTCTTTTTCTAAGCCCTTTTTATAGTGCTTTCCTTGACAGCATTTGCTGGCTTTAGATCATATTGATCATTCAGCAATCTTAAATTTAATTATAGGTTGGTAATTGCAACCACATTTAGTTTCTGTCCAGCTCCTGTATGTTTGATTATGCAGTGAAATTAAAAACTGCTGTTCTGGTGTCTAGGGGCAGAACTCAGTTCTTTGGGGTATTTTGGTATCTTTCTTTATGTATGGTCAGATGTCACTATTTTTAACCAGAGTAAGTGAATTTTTTTTTCTAGTAGGCTTTATTGCTGCTTTGATTTCTCCCAGCAGTTTGTGTTTATCAAGACACTCAGAACTGCAGGTTTATAGCACTATTAAGTTAAGTCTCATGATAAAGGAATGGTGTTCAAACTGTCATGCAGATTCCCCCCCCCCCCCATATCAGGTAATTAATTCTGTGATCTTTGTGAACTCTTAGTTATAACAATAACCATAAGTAGCTTTACAAGCCTCTGCAATGCAGCTTAAGGCTGTGAATTTGTTCTCCAGTTTCTGGTGTGTTCCAAGAGTAAGATATCGTTCCTCTTTTAGTGATTTCAGTTCCTTATCAGGTTTATTAGAAGCCACTGCCCATGATTTGGATTTTAGGGCTACATGAAGCTGGCATCTAACTTCACAAACTTGTGCTGCTTTGTTTTGCTTCTTAGCCAATTTTCTGTAAGAATTATTTTGAAAATGTGGATAAAATTTAAGTGCTAATCAAGAACACTCAGTTTTTAATATTATTTTAGGATTGTCTGGACAAATAAAACTTTGAGTATGTTAAGAGTTTTATTGAGCAAAGGAAATTAGGATGTCTAGTGGTTTATTCAGTAATCTAGAAGAGGCCACCAAGAGTTGGAACTAGAATAAACTTTTCTAAAGGGCAAAAAGTATGAAGTAGAAGTGATTTGAAGCTAGTTTGCAAATAGTCTTTGGTAAAAAGATGGAATGCTGAAGTTAAGCAATATTTTTTGGGGGGAAATGTATCTATTTCTATGATACTGCATGCAAAAGAATGAAAACATCTGTTTTATTGCACACATATTTAATTCTTCAACAATTGATTTCAAATATTGATTTAACAGATTATGTCTTAGAAAAAGAATTAGGAGACAGAGCAGAGCCAGATTACGGTAAGAAGTTTTAAACATTAAACTGAGTTGAAATGATAAATACAGAATTATAAGGATAGTTTACAAAACCCTCCAAAACTATTTAAGTTTAACAGGCACAGTTTAAAACTGGAACATAGGAGAAATGAATCCTTTAGAGAGCAATAGCTACAAATATATGGCTATTCAAAATAGCATTGCTAGTAATTCTTGTTCCAGATGTAATCCCAATTTCATAATAAAATCCTGCTTAGACATATATATCCAGCAGTTTAGTCAATCATAAAATAAAAATGTTCATTTTCCCAATATAAATTAAGATGTAATTACTATTAATTTATTTAACAACATAACAGTCATATTTTCCTAAAATGTCCGATATCCTTTTCAGATACTATTCCAACAGTCCCAGCAGGAAATCCTTATGACACAAGCAAACCAGAAGATCAGTATCACATTATTGCTACTGAAACAGGTAATGTGTTCATATGAATTTAGTGTTCTGGTAAAAATATTAATAGTGGACTCTGTTGATAATGGAAACTGTTAAACATTAATTTGCCAATGGGAGGAAGCAGTCTATTTCCACAGGAACTACCCTGAAAAAGTATACATTTGAATAGCACTTCAGGAGTTTTAGTCATTCTTCTTTGTAGCTGTGGAATCAAATAATTTCCTTATCTCCCCAAACTTTGATCTGAATCTACAATCTGTCCTGTTTCTCCTGAGATGTAAGATTTCACCAGTGTTCACCCAGCTGTGGAGCATCTCCTTCTAGGCTGTGGTAACCAGGGCCTTGCCTCTCTCCTCTCCTCCCCACCTCTTCCTCAACACATACCTCTATATCTGACACCTTTGAGTCATTAAAAAATGAAAAAGGCACAAATTAATCTTTCCTAACAGACCTGGCATGAATTCTCCAGTTATCTACAGAATAAGCACAGTGCCATAACTCCAGGTACCCTGTGTTTTAAGGAATGTCACCTGCTTAGAGGAGTTGAGTGCTTTGCTGAGATTTCCAGTGGAAACATCACTTGGTATTTTGGAAACAGGTACCTACTGCCCAGGTGCTTCCTGTAGTGTCCAAGTGACTTCATTTAGCAATTTATGTCCTTAATGGAGTCTTGAGGTTCATGAAAATATGTAGTATGGCCTTAGTTCAAGGAACTGAATATCTCTAAGGAGAAACTTTGGATTTTACAGGATTGTACCATGGGATTATGGAAAGTTGGTGCTGTTTCCACACTGGTTGTCTGGATTTTAGTTAGCTTCCTAACTGATATTTCCATTGTTTGTAACTCCAGAGGAACTGATATATTGATGAACTGTGTTTTGAAATTAATAATACTATTTATAGAAACTATGCAAAGACTATCTAAAACTCCTAACCAAATCCAACCTGAACACTCACATTTATTTTTGCTAGTGAAAAAATATTTTCAAAAGAGGTGGGTAAGAAACTCTCCACAGTTTGAACATTAAATATATACTGGTATAAAACATAGACATATAATTACCAAAAACCAGTCAGACCCTTCTGGAAGTTGCAGACCACATGCTTTATTGTAGACAGATAATAGTCTCAGCTTTTACCGTTTCCCACTCTTTTTGTCCAGGGACCTGCAGGAGAGCACCTTCAGCTCCTGACTAGTCAAGACCAGTTTATATCTCTCTTTGAAGGGGAAAGGGGAGATGAGCCTGACTTTTTCCTCCTGTGGTCCTGCACAGGTGGCAATCCAGCATGCAAGGGCAACTGAGTCTACAGGTTGTATGGACTGTAAAAATAGTAGGCTGTGAAATTTACTCTTAAAATACTTAAATTTTCAAATAAAAAGTTGGAAAATATCAGATTCTAAGACTTTAATGTAACTTGAACATCACTCCTATGCTGTTTTTTTCTTGATACTGCTGACTTATATCTTTGGAACTCTTCCTATAGAAGGAATGTATAAGTGTTCTCTTGTGTAAGTTAACGTATTTCTGATATTCTCCTCCAGATTTTTGCTCACATGGTTAAGGGTATTTCAGCATGGGAGACATTAATGAGAACTTTTGTCTTGTAGGTATAATTCCGAATCTAATTTATGTTGTAATACCTACTATACCACTACTGCTGTTGATACTGGTGGCTTTTGGGACTTGCTGTTTCCAGATGCTTCATAAAAGGTAAAATATACTCATCCATAATGGTCTTAAAATGCAGAATTCATATTTCCATTGGCAAGCTATTCATGCTGAAAGACTGCTTACATCTGTCCCCAAATATGCAAATAAGCATCTTTTCATCTATTAAAATGCGAGTAGTTTACAGCTGTTACAGCTGAATATTCACCTTCAGGCTTTTCCTCCACATGCTGAAATAATTCCAGGTCTCCAAGTTAAGACTTCACCTCTTTATGAAGAAGGTATCTCTGCAGACCATTTGGTAGGCTGAGCTGTTGTCAGCCCTCTTATTTCACTTCTTCCATCATGATAACCACCTATGCAGCATCTAGGTTATGGAGAGGAATAGTGGGGTCCTCACAAATACAGGGTGAACTCAAGGACTTTCCTCACTTTCTGACTTAAAGTACAGTTTTTTTCCAAGGATAGAGCTAAGGGTCAGCAGCTGTTTAATGCTGTTTCACTGCACATACCCTACAAGCAACAGATGGATCACTGGAGCAGAGAAACTGAAAACAAAGAGCAAACCTGTGCTTTGAGCCACGCACCAGAGTGGCAACCTTTGTTTGTCATGTATCTGCTAAACAAAATGCATAAAGTTAACACATATTGTACACAGATGCAGTGTCAAACAGACGAATTATTACGCACAGAGGAAACATTTCAGTCTATGAAACAGGATGTGTTTTGGTTCATGCTTTAAATTTTTTTTGACTTTTAATTTTTCTCAAAATATGATACACTAAGGTATGACTTTTTTTTTCTGAGCTAATATTTCTGAAACTTTTTTTAAGGATCTTTTTCATCTTTTTTTTTCAGAAAGTGCTCTCAAGGCAATGTGATCCAGAAAAAATTAAACTGAAATAGATAATTGCTATTTTAGTAAAGTATCAAGAGTAATAAACAGATTCACAAGCTGTTATCCCTCTTGAAGAGCAGAAATAGTAGTAAGGAATATACCACTGTTTTAAGAAATTAGGAAAAAAAAATCCTCCCTATTTTTAGTCTTTTTTTTGGTGGTTTTTCTTTATTTTTTTTCTGCCAATAACTGAAATACCTTATTTCAGATGAGAAAACACTTCAAATATGAAACGTGTTTCTATCTGTATGAGTGAGTGTACAGTGATATTTGCAGTACTTCTTAATAATGTGCCTCATTGCAACAAATAATCATAAAGAAAAGATATTATGAAGTTTGCATCATAAATTAGATTGTCCACTTTCTTATAAGGAAAAGGAAAATGTGCACTTTTCAACATGTCTTATGACAGGCAAATACATGCTAGGGAAAGATTATATCCAAGCATCAGCCCTGGGGCTGTAGAAGTTTGGCAGCTCAAAGCAAAAAAGGTAATAAAGAAATAATGTGTATAACAATAGAAATTATGTAGTAGTTGAAATCTGAAATCCTCATTACAATGGCCCTGCGTTTCTGGTAAGTATGACATATGTGTTCATACCTTTTCTGGCAGGTCTTTCTCTCCCCAGAGAAGTTTCAGCTCTCAAATCCTCCTGGGAAAGCAATGAGGGATTCATGGCCCACTGAAATCAATAGAATTAGTGGTGTTGACTTCAGTGGGCTCTGATCAGGCCTTTGATGCTATAGCAGTTCATGCAGAAGTAATTCATCTAAACTTCCAAGACTTCAAAATCGCATGACACAGATACTGGAAATTCACCTTGGAAGATTGTCCCCTTTCTGTTAGCTGATTATTGGATAGATTAAACGATGCAAAAATCAGTGAGAAAATACTTTTGAATCAAAATAGCATTTTTGTCTTTTTGTTTGTGGGATTTTTTTTTTCTTCCCAGAATGTTCATTTATGGTTGCATCAAAACTTTTAAAAGTAGTGTAATTTCTTAAACTAAAAATCACTTTAATCAAAAAAGCAATCACCAAGAACAAAGTGTTTTCTATATCAATTGAAACAGAACTTTGTTTTAAAAAAATATTTCCCCATCTATTTTCAACTATATTTCCACTTATGGCCCACCTTGCAAATTATTTTGGCCCATTAAAAATGTGCAATTCTTGGGCAAAAGGCAAATAAAAAAGAGGCACTTGAACTGATCATCTGGACACTGTAGAGCTTTAGGAAAGGGATGCTGTCCTGCTGGGGAAGGAGGGATCCCCAACTTTCCACATGAACCTGACTTCTCATTCTTTTTTAGGCTTCCACAACATGGTGACCTTTCCTCTGAAACCCACAATCCATGGCCAACCAGGACATGCCTAGCTTGAAAGGTCATGACTAATTTTGCCTGGCATTGGGCTCTTAAAGGGTACTATTAGGGAAAACAAAACCTCATCCCTGTAGCTGGCAGAACTGATCAGCTCATTCATGCTTAGATGCTCTCCCTTTCATTTCTTCCAGGGAAGCAAGGAGAAACTGCTTCAAAGACCCATCTCCATTATCATCTGAATGCCTTGCAGAAAGTTTAAATTCCAACCTGGTATATTTCTCAGTTTTTATGATTGCATTTGATGGTCAAAACAGCAATATGCTCAAGCTATTTATTGCATCTTCCTTACCTTTCTTACTAAAATATATTTCCCAAACCAGAGGTGTAGCTGGTGAAAATCAGCGTAGGTTTGCTGAAGATAAGCTCCTTTTATACAGCTCAAGTTCTGATTCAAGATATTTAGAAATTGTTCCTGCTGTGTGGCAAGGACTCTCCATTCAAAGCATTTCATCGTTAATTTACCAAATATGCCTGCATTTGCTGGATTAATCTGGAAGGAAGTCCTGAATCAGTTTCCTTAAGAAAAAAAGCGCTGAAATTCCTTGATTCATTGCAATTGCTTTGTTTATAGCATTGTGGCCTGATCTAAAGTCCACTGAAGCCAATGGGAGTCTTTTCAATTACTCCAATGGGCTCAGGTACATAATGCATTGCTTTGTAGGACTTGAGAGGTAAGTCTGGAGGGACTAAAAACTACTGTACCATTCAGCTCCCTCAAAAAGCACATTTTAAATCAACTCAGACTCACTTGCTTTTACAAACCAGGAAAGGAGCAAACTAAAAATTCAGAAAAATGAATGTATAGGACTGTTGGGACTCTTAAGTTTCCAGCTTACGGAGTAATGTAGGGCTACTTCTCCTCCTCTGTTTTTTATTTATTTGGTAAAGAACCCACCAGTGTGAAATATTGTAGCCTGAGAGTAAAACATTCTGATTGAAATGCAGCTGCAGTGGCTCAGGAAGTGCTTCTTTACAGTAGACTGCAGTGCACTGTCACCTGCCAGTGTAAGTGAGGGAAGGTGGTGCACTGTGGCAATTGTAGCCATGGGGAAGGAGTGCCATCAACCTGCAGGGTGGTACCTCAGCGCTCCCTGTAAAAACTCGAGTGAACAGTTTTCTGAAATATTGCAGAGCACGTACTTTTGGAACCAGTTTTATCCCACCAACCCAACACCCCCAACCACAACTGAAGGAAAACCAGCCCTAGGGAAGCTTTCTACCAGTCATTCATTGCTAGGAGTCTGATTCATGCACCATCACTTCATTAGATGTCAGGTCAAGCCCTGAAGGGAAGAGGCCTTCTGCTGCTGACACCCATTAGTGTTCTGGGGTCCCAGGGGTGCATGTGGGCAGGGTTGGGGCATGACCCTGGGGTGGGTGGGCTGCACCCTGAGCCCCTTGGGCAGGGCTGAGGGGTGGGGGGTGTGTGTCTGGTCCCTCCTACTAGGGAAGCACCCAGCTCCCACCAACCCTGGCCATACTGTGTCCATACCTATCCCTGAAAAGACCACTCTTTAAGAGAAGGTGTGGTTAAATGTGAACTGGAAAAAAACCCAACCAACAAAAAACAACCAAACAAAATTAATGAAATATGGGCCAAGTTATCACAGTTCCTGGGAGTAGCACTGCTAAGCAGGGTGGTCTGGTAACTTTGGTAAGAGTTGCTTACCTAAACCCACCACTGTGGTGCTGCTGTGGATGGGGAACCTCCTCTGTGAAAGCAACACCAGTGGCCTTCAAATATGGGGATGAAACACTCAGGTCTGATCACAAACCTGAATCAGGGCTGCAAAGGCACACGTGGCACTGAAAATAGTTTATGTTTTTGTTTTTCAGTAAAGGAAGAACAAAAACCAGTCCAAACCAGTCCACACTATGGATTTCAAAGACGCCTAGGAAGGACAGTAGCATGGAGGTATAATGATTTACTGACTGAAAAGAAGGCAAAAATAACATTTTGCAGTGAGGCTGTATTTATAATGTCGTCAAAGAACGTTAGCTTGGAATGGCTTGAAAATGCAAAGGATCTACAAGAATGAACTGTAAGCTCCCCCTTGAGGCAAATGTTCAGATCATTTTTATATAACGTTTATTAATTCAGTAACAAAATATGCCATGCTAAATAAAGGGTATGTGTTTATTTTGCTAAGAGATGTGTTTAGCTAGTTGTGAGCAATGAAATGAACGGAGCGTTTGAAGTTTTTATGGGGAAATATCCACAATGTATATTGGTTTTAAGACTGTTTGTAGTTAAACAAACCCTCTTTGTTTTCTTTAGTCTCTCATGCATTGTAACCTAGTTGATGTACTGTAAATGGAACTGACAATTTTACAGTGTAACAATTATTTATCTTTGCATAAAAGTTTGATACAAAATATTTGTTTAGTGTTTATTTGCACACAATACAGCTTTTGGTCCTCGGGTACAAATATTATTGAATTAAATATTAACACAGTTGCTGACAGAGATAGCCACCATGTTGTGACATCAACATGATGTGGCAAAATTCAGATTCATCAATTTGTTGTCATGAAATGAATTCATTTGGCCAGGGAATGACCATAACTTTTTGACATATTGCCCCAAGCTCAACACAAGTAACTTGGCAAGTGATACCTCATTAATGAGGTTTCCTTTGAAGGCAGCTATTAGTTGTTATTCAAGTAAATTTTTTTAATTTTTATAATGGAAAAAAATTCAGAGGGGGCAAGATATAAATTACTGTTTCAGTAAGTTTATGTAAAAAAAAGACATTAAAGATAATTTAAATATAGCTAATACTTTGTTAGGAATAATGTAATGTTGGAACAAAGAGAAGACAAATGGCATTTCTTGGAAGTGGCACTAATAGATTGATCCCAAAGTTACTCAGACTATTATTTATGAAAGCATTAATTATGTTAATTGATGGGCAGATTTAGAGTTAACTGTGGTGCATTTACAGTCTGCTTTTAGAGTTATGATTAACATCATTAATGTCCATCCTCTCAGGATCCTTAAGAGCTTTCCGTGCCTTAAGAATGGTATTCCCAGTCATTAGGAGCAGCCCTGGGGTGGTTGCAGTAGCACTCTGGCTGATTTGTTGGTGACAGTCTAGTGCTGAAGCAGAAAGTTAAGGGGTTTTACTGCAGTTCCAGCAGGAGTTCAAGAGCATGAGTTCAACCTTGTTGGCTTTAATACAGATTCCAAACTACCACTGGATGGGGAGAGACTGACCAAAGCAAGACTGTTGTGTTGCCTACACTGTTCTGGCTGGTATTAAACACACGAGTTCAGAGACAAATATGTGTCGATTTTTCTGAGTAAAGAAAAAAATATTTGAGAGTTCAATGCCACTAATATTTATTGTGCAGTTAGCTGGTGAAGCACTTTAGGAAGCCTCTTAAAGTTGCTGTTATGCTGTGTTTTTCTTCCTCTTCAAAGAAGCCTTCTCCTGTAGTTCATGTTATTCCTACTGAAAATATTCTGCAGTTTTTCCAATCAGTCACAGCTTCTTTCTTTGTTCAATCCCCAACTTTAGTTTCTTTTGTAGTGAGAAAATACTTTGATCCTGCATGATCAGAAAGACTGGAATTGTTTTTCTCCTGACATAATTATTGCCCAATTCAGCTGAGGGCAAGAGAGACCTCTTTCTTGGGAACAGTTGCAGTAAAGGAACTTAGTTATTTGTCTGGTATTGAATGATTAACTCCCTTTAACTCAGTCTAAGGATTAACTATTTCTTCATGTTTCTTGCATCCAAAGGACATGTTAAGGTGTAGTAATTGGTATTATAGTTAATACAGCAGAAGTGATTTCTGTGCAGCAACTAGGATAATGCAAATACCTTCAGGTGTGTTTCTTAAGGAGTGAAAGTAATTTCTGGGCAGTCATCAGCATGGACCACTCACACTCTGTGCGAAGGGAGGAGAAAGTGGCATGCAGTGCTTTTATACATAAAATCGGAGTAGCTATAAGAGGTAAGAACTATTGGTTATTGGGACAAAATAATTGTCATATCACCATATCCACCCCCTGTTTCAAAGCTTCTTGGAACTGTGACTCAATTGCAGATAATCCATGCCACCCAAGAGTTTTAACATAGTATTGCTTGATTTCTCCACAGGCAGCTGAAGCCATGCATGCTGATTGAAGGCTTGAATGGGACTGACTAACTTTTATAGAGACATAAATTAGTTGAAATTAAATGGCTTTTTAAAAACTATAATAATGTATATTGCATCTATGTTTCTATGACAGAATTTATAACAGGAAATATTATAATCTGATGGGGTGGTTTATTAATGTATACCTCAATATCCATATATGCTTTGCATTTTGTGAAGCAAAAGAATATACACAAATAAAAGTATATTCCTTTATTTATGGGAAGCATGTTTTTCTAGTGACTGGATCTGCTTTGAGCTGTCTTTTGTATTTTGTTAACAAACAAGACTGAAACAAAATCTACAGTAGTAGTGCATGGTAAATAATGCAGAAATCACGTCACATTTTAATTAAGCATTTTAATGTAATTGCTTCATCCAAGTCAACTTCTAGGGGTAGCAGAATGGACTTTATTTTCAGTGGCTGTTTTCAAATGAAGGAGAGTAACAGGAGAAGAAGTGGTCCACTATGAAAGATAGAATTTAACCTTTTAATGTTAAAACCTGTGTGTTTTATATGAGGGAATGTGTCTAACAAACACACCTTTATACCTTCTCTCTGGTGGCTTACTTATATTTGTGTGCGTTCCTTGTGGTCACAGATGTTTTGATAACCGTACATATTTTTGTCTGGACATAATTCTCTAATGCTTATGAAGACCTGAAAGCAGTTTGGGACTTGATGCTTTTTTTTATCAATGACCACCAACCTGTGTTTGCAAATGAGACTTGTATTTTTAGCACTTCATATCTGCATTTAGCACGGTAAGCAACAAATCTGTGAACTTCTTACAAAAACCATACAAGGCATTTCAACTTATTTTAATAGAAACCTATTTGTAAAAGACCTCAAGAAGATACACCCTCCCCCTTTTTTTTTTTTTTTGTTCTTCATATTCTTTCCCTTTAGAATGGTGTAATGGGATATCCTGATAGTTTTTATACCAAGCACAAAATATGTATTAAAAAGTAACAGAAAAAGCAGGAACTCTATTACTTTTTATTCACCAGGAAGAGCTGGTGCTCATTTTTGTAAGATGCTTTAAAAAAAACTGTAACTTTTTATGAGAGGAAGTTGCAGTATTGTGAGTCTGTGCTAGGGTGTGCACAGGCACACAGCAATAATTGCTTGAACAACTGCCAAAATACTTACCTAGAAAGAAAACTAAAAACTATATTTAATCTTTATTTAACTCTGTTAATTCCAAATGAATCACACAAGAGAAAACTTTCAGCTAACATTCCGTTTATTCATTAGAAAGCTGCACGACACATGATCAGCCTTTATGCCCAATCCATAAACCTCATTCCAGACCTTTTTGTAATAGACAAAGCAGAGGGACTCCCATGAGCCTAGTTTAAACAGATAACTACACTTTCATTTTGATATGCAAGCAGATCACTGGGAAAGAGTCGACTATGGATTAATATCAAATTACACACTGACAAACACAGTATAAAAACATAAAAACAGGTGAGGTGTTTTTTTTTTTTTTTTTTTTTTTTTTACTGCTCATGCCCTCTATTGTGCATTTAATGCATTGGTGTTCAAAGACACTGTTTCCCCACAGCCTCATATGAAAAAAAAGTAAAATGATAAAACTATTTATTAACAAAACCTCAACATATATTTTGAAATATTGCTCTCAATTGGAAATGGAGTTCTCAGTTACTAATATTTTCCTGCTCAAAATTTAAATATTTATTTAGTTTTTCTAAGAGGTTGAAATGCCAGGATTATGCAATGGCTTACTTTCAACATTTAAATTATATCTTTATAATTAAAAAAACCCCAAGCTAATAGATGATATTTTTGATCCAATCGACAAACTTGGTGACTCGAACATACACTCCTGGTCGTTCGGGAAGTGCACATTTGTAGCCAAATGATGTTACACCAACCAAAAACCACTTGTCCCTATCTTCAAAAGTCAGTGGACCACCTGAATCTCCCTGCAATAAGAAATTCATAAGTTAAAAGGGAACTGTTCCTCTCTGAAGAAGAGCCTGCTTATGATGTTTTGTTTTGATGCTTTAATCATAGATGTGTCCCTGTATGACTTGGCCACCAAGAAGTGAGATCAATATGAATATTTCCGTGTGAAAAAAATTCTTGATCAATTTCCTTTCTTTATTCCCTTCTTTCTTTCTTTCTTTTTTTTTTTTTTTTTTTTTTTTTTTTTTTTTTTTTTTTTTTTTTTTTTTTTTTTTTTTTTTTTTTCTTTCTCTTTTTTTTTAAAAATTATGTGATCTTCAACTCTTTCCAGTCTT
Source organism: Empidonax traillii (assembly GCF_003031625.1). Taxonomy (NCBI): domain Eukaryota; kingdom Metazoa; phylum Chordata; class Aves; order Passeriformes; family Tyrannidae; genus Empidonax; species Empidonax traillii. The sequence continues at coordinate 1,442,809 of NW_020955369.1, read as the reverse complement.
TCAGTCCAGGACTGGGTTTCAAGTGATTTTCTTTTTGCTTATTACATTTACGTTCAGCCCTTTGTCTTTCTCAAAGTCTGGGTAAATGTGTAAAATTTTTTTGTTGTTGAATATATTCAGCCAAAACGCAGCTCTATTTTCAGTCACCCCAGAGTTACTTCAGTTTCAAATTTAGAGAAGAAGGTGACAAGATTTCCAAAAGAGAAGGTGTCCTTTTCTCATACCTCCTTCTCAATAGTTTAGCAGATGTAGCATTGCAATAGAGATGGAATTTAATTCATCCCACAGCCTGACTGGGGGATGAGTCAGACACGAGCGTCTTGTTTTGATGAGAAAGAAAACAATGACTATTTTTTCATTGTTTATTGAGTTAGTTGAACCAGTATTAATTGGTTCTTCTCGTGGCCCTGTGAATAGATCTTTACTGGACAGTTCTGCAAGGAGTTGGCCATTAAAATACTTCTGCCCATAACTCAAGGGCATCCCAGAATGTTAAAAGGCTGTGACAGCAGCCTAAAGGGGGAAGTGCTCACAGGACTCACTTGTTCATCTTTGCTCATGGCTGAATGGTCATGATCACAGCGCTGGTCACTTGTACTCTGTATCAGCCTGTGGTGCTGCACTGGATTTTTGATTTTTTTTTTTTTCTCCAGTATGAGGTTCAGAAAGCAAAAAGGAAAGAGAAAGGCCACAGAAGGAAGGGGCATTATGGTTGCACACACTCTTCCTTCTGGACTAAACTAGCCAAAGTCACTGCATCTGGTGAAGGCTTAGACTGGGAGAGCCAGGCAAGAGCAATTACGTGAGCGTGCTCCTTATGGGGCTTGAGGAGAACCAGCCAGTCTCCATGCCAGAGACTCTATATTGCTGCAAGAAGAATTATGTGACAGGCAGTTCTGAGTACATCCTCAAAGAGAAGCAGTGTGTTTATAAGCAGAGCTGGAATGGATTAAAAACTAAACTCCCTAGGAAGCAACATAGGAGACCAATGCAGAAAGGCAACCTCTCTGAAATGCTGTGGCATCCATTGACAAAAGGTCTCCAAAGTCTACAGATTCTGGGGAAAAGCAGCACTGTTTTCTCCCTTTCCCTTCATGAAGCATTCCTTAGACTTCAACCTACTTGGCATTTATTTCTCTGTTCTCTGCTTTTCTCTAAGCACGTCCCTCTCTCCTTCACAGGATTACTCAGCAGTAATTATTCAAAGCTAAGTACAGAAAATTTCCAGCCTTAACTCACTCCAGGTTTACGCCAAGATGACATAAAAAAGATTTTTGTTTTTTCAACTTGTATCCTGACAAAGTATTAAATGGGTGGAATACTGTGAGTAGAAGTTACATTCATGGACAGTGATTGTCCTGGCTTTATTGACTGGAGGATCAGGGAGCATTTTATCCAGTGATTAGATGTGGTATATGCTAGCAGGGGAAGGGAGTTATTTGTATTTACCTGACAGGAATCTATTCCTCCCATGTCATATCCTGCACAGAGCATATTCTCAGTAATACTGTATTCTGGCATCCGTTGTTGGCATTTCTCATTCGAAATGAGGGGGACTTCCGCTTCTTTCAACACATCCGAAGTGGGACCTGATGAAAATACAAATTATTTTTACCTGCAGCAATAAATATGTACATCCTGCTCAGAACACTGATGGTTTTGTTCCTTTTCCAGCATGCTGGGCACGCTCCTGAGCAGCAGGAATCCCTAGTTCACTGCTGTACCATTCAGGCTCATGCCCCTGGAACACAGTCACTGATTAAAAGGTGCTCATTGACTGAATCCTTTCATTTGTGTAATGGGACTGAATTTGGTTATAATTAAGATTACTAAAAGCAATGAGTATGAACTCACTGTGGGGAGATCTAAGGGATAACTAAGGGCTTGGGAGCTTGGATTGTGGAGTTTTTTCCTCATCATTTATTATGCAACTTTGATTCAATATTTCCAGGTTTTATAAAAGATTATTTTATTAATTCCTACCCAAAATTTTAAATGAAATTTTATCCTGAAATGTAGAAGGTGATGCGTTCAAGCAACTGCAGAAGTGAAATAGCATGTTTATTATTTCACAGAGACTCCAAATCTGGAGAATTTGACATACAAACAGCACATACATTTCACACTGCAGTCAGCTTGCTTGACTGCTGGGGAAAATAATTTTCACATTGTCAGAAAGACTAATCTTCCCCCTCCCCCACCCAATATCTGAAAAGAAGATGTACTTATTTCATGCTGAGAAAATAGTCATCATAACTTCTAAGGGGATGTAATAAGGTTACTTCATAGTTTAATGATCTTAGATACGTATGTGTTTTTTTCTAATAAATATGTTAACACTGTCACTTTGCTTTAGAGAAGGAATGGTGGTGTGGCATAGTTCACAAATTTTCTTATGGAGGAGTACCTCTTTAAACTTTTTGACCATAGCAACTGCTGTGGAGTCAGAAGCAACCTTTCCCTCACAGCTGCATGCCTGTCATAATTTTCCAAGCAGATGACTCACCTTCATTGTCAATGTTCCCCCAGCCAGCAATGGAGCAGTTAATTCCTGGTAAAAACTGTTGGTTTTTTTCTGGTAAGCAGATAGGTTGTATGTAATCTGTGAATGAGAAACAAGCAATGAATTTCAGCCTCTTCCCTGTGTTCAGGTTTTTATGAAGTCACACAAGAAAATGTGCATTAATTTGAACCCACTTTATGGGCAAGATACTCAGGAAGCACTGGGCTGACTCCAGGATGTAAAGAATGTACAGCCACCCCACCACCCTCACACTTAGCACAGTTTTGCACAACAGTGTGTGCAATCTGCTTCATGGGAAAATAACAGCTCACCTGTGTATTGCACTTTGTGCTGTAGGTGCATTAGAGCAATATCACTGTCTTTTGTTTGCTTCATGTAATGAGGATTCATAATTATTCGATCGATGTTTCGAACTGCTGTTGAAGGTTGAGTCAGATCTGATTGAGAATAGAGGCCGAGGACTGCTTGCCATCGAGATGGTTTTAGTTGCCTCCTAGAAGGTGCAAGAAGTACTCACAATTAACGAACAATTAATGGAAATTTTGAAAAATATGTGTTAGATAAAATGCTGACGTGTAACCTCGTGGTAATTCACAGCATTTGCACATTTTGTCAAAATAAATAGATGTGCTTACAATTTTGTGATGGTAATACTATCTTCAGCATCCACGCTGCAGATATATGTTGTTGATTTTTTTATGGTAAGCTTATAATGCATTATTTATAATGAATTAATCAGACAGTGGCGCAGGGGAGGAAAATACATTAACTAAATTACTGTGGTTTCTTAAACACTATGAAGGATCCTGCTGACTGCCCACCAGGCAATTAAGATTGGTCCCAGTTAGAAAACTGTAATGGAATATCTGAAGAACAATAGATCTAAGATGTCATTGGAAATGCTGCAGCTCATAGACTCAGAAAATTGTTCTCTTTTTTTTTTTAAAAATCTAAATCAAAAAAGATATGCTAAAACAAAACAATAATCTGCATTCTTTTTCCCTGAGCTACACATGCTGCTTTGAGGCTGTATTTGCCAGAGAACTTAATTATTTGCTTTTTTAAAATCAACCAGTTTATAGTTTCAGCCTGATTGTTGTACTGAATTGGTTTCTGCTGATCTATCTTTTGCTTTGACATCAAGGGCTTATTTTGTTCTAAACTAGAAGTGTTTAAGTAAATGTTCAGAATTAAGGTGTGAAATGGCAAGATCCGATTTAGGAAAATTCCAGCAAAGTCAAGATGATAAAATTAAATTTAAGTGAAAATAAAAGGGTGATTCAAGTGAAAAGGAAGTATTAAGGCAGTTGTGGGTTTATTGTGTGGAAACTAAGAGGATTTGATCCTTCTCATTTCGGAGTCTTTGCGTGTCATGGAGCTCCTGCCATGTAATGAGGCAACATTAATATTTTGGCACAGTCTCCACTGCCTTACTATTTAGCTATTTATAATGCAAACTGTAGTGTAATTTTCAATATTTAAATATTGAAAATATTTGTATATGTATCACTTATTTGAATGGTGCAAGTAAGACCATCTAGAGGTTATCCAATATTGCCTAATCAAGATTCATTCCAGTGATGCACTGTAAATCTTGATCAACCTATAATAATAGACAGTATGAACAGGCAACCCTGGGTTTACCTTCATGGGGTATGATGTCATCCTTTATACCACTGGCAGGGATTCAACTAATTAATGGAGGCCCACATTAATTACGGATTAAGTACCAATGCTCAGTATCGATACCATATAATTAAAGTGTAATTCATTACTGTTCAGAAAATGCTGCTTAGTTCCATGATTCTCTGCATTAAAGTAAGGACTGAGGATTTACCAGAAAGTAAAGGAGCTTTTAGCTGAGCCCACAAGTGATTCAAAACACCGTCATTAAACAGTGAGCTAGTTGTTAATTTTTTATATCAGTGTCACAATTTATTCATAATCTGCTACCTCCTTAGTGAACTTGCACATTGAACAAGTGTTCCACTGTCTTTAAAATACAAACGAGGGGGCATGGATGTCATATGGCCACTCCAGCTAATTGAAAAGATGCCCTGGAGTCAGCAGGGAGAAAGAGGCACTTGCGAATTTATTCCAAAGTAAATTTGTTCTAAAGTAAATTTTCTAATTTATTCTAAAACAAATATATGGAAACACTCTAAAAAGTGCTGCTTCCCAGGGATTTCAGTAGGATCCTTTGGAAGCGTGTTCTGATCTGCACAGGTCTGATAAATCTCTCAGGTCACACTTCAAGCCAGCTTTAGTGGTGAATATCCACCGTTTGGGCAGTTCAGTTGGGGGGTGTCAGAATGTGTTAGTTCTGAGTGCAGTGAACCTTACCCGTACACACAATGTGCTGCTGTCACCAACCACTCGTCACTGACAAGGGAAGCTCCACAGACAGGTAGTAAATTAAAATGGAGGGAAACTATCCAAGGCCAAGCCTCTCTTCTGGCATCACTGCCACCTACAATCCTTGTGGCGTTGTTCGGAGTTACCAGGTGTTTTCCACAAGCTAAAATAAAGAAAAACAACAAAAAATACAGATTAAGGGGATATAGTACATTTTATTACACTAGTCAATATCTTTGGAAAAAAATAGGCTTTGTAGAATCTGAACTGCTGTTCAAAAATAGCAGAAAAAGTTTGTTGTTTTATAGATGAAATCAAGATGCAACTTTATAGCCTGGATTTAGATATGTTCCTTCTTTAGACCTTCTGGATTTTTTATATGTTTTCGGTATGGATCCATCTCTAGTGTATACTTAACAGTGAAAACAAGTGAAGACTGTAAATTTTCTTGTGTTTATATCATTATGAGTATAGCTTTTATAGTCCAATCTCTAACCTTTCCATTCAAGCTATAAACATTAGGTTTTATGGTCTGAACAATTTGATCTCCCTGTGAAATATTCCTGGAGTCTGTGTACTTACATTGAATGATACATTGCAGATGAACCACCAGGTTGTTCAAACAGTGTTCTCTAGAAGGAAAGTGCAATTAAATCACAGTATCTGCACAACAGACAACTCTAAATGACTGCCAAATATATAAACATACACATATAAATGTATATAATCATATATATATGTACATTTTTTATCAGTTTATCAGTATCCCACATGTTTAAATTATTTTTAGTTATAAATACACACTGTGCAATATATAAGATTAAATTTACATATTCCCCTCCAATGAACACTTAATTGGTTTATGTTATGGAAATAAGTGTAGACATCCTTGTGTTTTAGGGAAATGAGTCATCTGTCTATGACAGACTCCCAATAAAATTGAAATTGCCTATGGCATTTTTTTTTTCCAACCTTTTGAGATATTTTCAATACCTTACCACTAGAGATCAGTGTGACCAAAGAATTTAAGAGGATAGTTTGATACCACTGTATCATTTTGGTAAGATAATAATGCACTGTAAAATACATAGCTGCATCTGCAAGGTTAGAAATTATTTAGCAGAGATATAAAGCCAGAGTCTGAGGAGCACAAGAACACAGATCAAAACTACTCAAGCATTTCTGACACCCAGCGGTTTTAAGATTGTGTTCATAGCTTGTAATGAATCCGAAACACTTGGGGCAGTGTCTGTGCTAGCAATTTCTATCTATCTGATACACACAGAAGAACAGAGAAAAAAAAAGTCTGCCAGTGGTTCATTTACAGTGTGCATTTCCACATCATTTTTAAATAGGAAAAGGGAAGCTTACTGTAAACATGATACGTTGTGAAATATCCCTCACTATGTTTGCTGTAAAATCTGATGTCTCTTGTGAGGGAAATAATAGTGCCTGACATGACATTTTCCCAGTGGCACAGTGGTACAAGGAGGAAAGTGGAAACTGTAACCACCCAGCACCTGCTTAATTAAACCTTTACTACAAAGGGATAAGAACAAGATATCCCTTCACCTCTGAACAGTCTCCCATCACCATCTTTTAAAGCTGTAATTTAAAAAGTGGAAACCAAGTTCTGTAATTTGTATTAAAATCTGTATTGACTCCATAAGGGTGTCCCTTTCTAATGAGTCAAACATCAAGGAGGACAACCAGAAATGCACAAACCCACATGAAACGAAGACCATCTTCTGCATAAACTTCATAGCAACTAGATACTCTTGACCAAGCTCCCTTCATAGGCTTTAAAAGAGTAATCAGTTGGGCTGTATATTAACTCCTTTATTTATCTGATCCTACGCTTTCTTATAGGTAGATTAATAAACTAGCCAAACTAATGCCCAACATGTCAGATTTGTCCCTATAATTTTACAGTAAAGCAGGGTACAGTTACATGTACCAAGCGGCTTTGTCCCCTCACCAGTACCTACAGGTTGCTTTACTTAGAAATGACTTCACGGACCTCTGCTTTTTCTTCTTGCTGAAGCTGCCTCCCAGCAGGGAAAGATCTTCCTTGCCTGCAATTCAGCCCAACAGTCCTCTGCTGCCTCTTGGTCAGCACAGGAGATGCCAAAGGGCAGCAGAAGCATTGGGTGTGCTGAACACCCAACTCGTGTGCCTCCCCGAGTGTCAGCTACGAAACGGCGCGCCAGGCAGAAATCTGGAGTAGTTAGGATTTCTGTGAGTATGAACCTCACTCAGAGCTGGCAAAAGCAATTATCCCTGTGGAATCTGCTCACATATATCTACCAAGCAGGGTTCTGCGCTGTCACAAAGCTATCCTGCCAAAAATCACATTACCTAAGGGCATCAGAGAACACTTCTGCTGCTTCTGTCACTGCAGCTTTCAAGCCCTATTATATGTGCCCTCCTTTGTTTCAGTTGTGGATGCACTTGAGTAAAGACCAAAGGCAATGTGAGAAACACATTTTATAATTGGATTACCAGTTAATTAATTCAGTTGTTTGAATTATCAAATCTGTGTGATCTTTCTATCATTTATTATATGTACAAAAATAGTGCGTCAATCTGTAATAGTGTCACCCTTTAAAATGATTCCTATCAGCTGTCCATGTGAAACATGGTAGGAGACACCTATTTCTGCAACAGAAATACAACTAAGATAAATGAATTTATTCCATTTCCTCCTGCATTAATCACTTTTTAGTGTTTAATTGATATTAAGAGAAGAAATCTTTAAATCATTACTGCTCTTCAAGATGTCTTGTGGCAATTCTGGTTTAGACATCCATTCAAGAAAAAAAGAAAAATAGCTTGCAATGATATTCCATTAGTTTAAGATACTTGCACCACCAGTGAGAATAATAAATAAATGTTTGGGAGTATAATTAAGACATAAAATGTATGTTTTAATTTTTTTTTCCCTTAAGACAAAATAGAGCATAGAAAAATAATAATTCTCTCCTGCTTTGTTACTATGTGGTATGTTTATAAAGAAAAACTAAAAGAACATCAGCTCTTGCCATCCTCAACACAATTTCAGTATTTTAGCAATTAGACAGTAATTTTCTGCCTCAGTGCTTTTGGTAAGATTCCAGAAAAATGTGTGTAGTAAACCCTCTTATAAAGCAGAAAGCAACTGAAGTCATTATATGTATTTTTTTAAAATTGATGATGGATTATAATTATGGGTGAATATCACTCCATCTAAATTCTACTATATTATATATTTATAATTTAGAGATTTCTAGATAAGAAATGTTTTGCTAAAACAACAGTATTACTTGTTTCCACAGTAAATGGTTAAAGACTTCACTTAAGATTTTACTGAATGCTAACTAAAAATGTAATGAGCATCTTTTTCCCTTTTAATTTACAATAGATGGAGAAGAATGGAAAGGGAAGAGTTGCCCAATGTTACCCAGAACTCATCAGCAGACAGAGAATAAAACCTAGATGTGTTTATAGTCCAGATGGTGTACAGAATCTTGTTACCTCTCAGATAAATTTGAGCTAAAAATAAGTGTAAAAATGATCACCACCATTCAAATTATCATTTGTATGAGGAAAAAAACTCACTCCACCCACCTTTTGGTAAATATTAGGCTGTGGTTCACTCCTTCGGTGATGTTGACAAATGGGCCATTTCCAGTGAATAATACAGTTGATGATCTATTTGCATTCCTGGAAGAAAAAGATGCATATGTTTTTAGATATTTACCCTGTTCCACTAGTAAAGTAATATTTGGGAAATGATTATGCTGGTGGAATAAACAGCATTTTTTTTTCCCCTGAAATAATGACTATTTATCAGGAGATTCTTGAGGCTTGAAACTCATGTGGATTAAAATGTGACTAACCAACTTCCACTCTTACATCTTACTCCACAATTTCTAATGCTACAGTAATATTGAAAGAGACAGAAATTAATTGTTTCAACAGCAGTAATTATAATTTTTTTGCTTTTCTGTGCCGCAGTGAGGGGTTTGCAATACCAATTCTTAAATATATGGAGCTAAAACCTAGTGTGCAAAGCAGAGCAGTAACAGCTGAACCTTGGAGAATCACAGTCTTGCTTTTTGGGAGGAGTGTAATTACACTAATACAATACTCTTTAGAAAAGAACTGAAACTGTATTTTATATCCTGAAGAATGTAATGGAATAAATGCTACTTTCTGTAAAAGTTATGTTTTACCTCGTAGATCTGTTGATATCAAAATAACTGTGGAATACATCAAGGGTGTTGTGTCTGCTATTGATCATGATAGTTCCTCTGAAGTGGGTTGTATTCATAGAAGCACAGAATAATTTGGGTTGGAAGGGACATTTAAAGATCATCTAATCAGTTTAAAGGTCACCAATTATTCTGTTCCTCAGCCTACTTGTTTTTTTTTGCAGCAATGGCTTTTTGAACACCAAAAATTCTGTGTATTATTGGTAAGAGAAATTGTTTTGATGTTTCTAAACCATATCCAGATTTACTTTGTAGCCCATTCTGCATCATATACCTTGTGATACTGCATATGACCAGCTTGGAACTCATGAGTCATATTTGCTTTCCCTTGAGGAAATATGGAGAAAAAAGACAACTGTGGCTAGACTGTATAATTTCTGGGGGGATGACAGCCTAGTCCCATCTGACCCTTTAGCCATACATATCTCAGGAGCAAGAGGAGAACCACTTGTGCAAGTTTAACACAAAAAGAACAAAGTAGTAAAGTACTCTCTTTACTACTATCACACTGGGAGAGTAGTAAAGTGCCAACCCAGGTAGACCTAAAAAAAGCTTTTTTTACATATGGACTCATAGAAAGAGCTGCTATTTTCTAACTGCTTGCATTCCCACAATATTTAATGTGAAAATTTGAAAACTATTAATAAAATTAACCTCTCTATACTTTGTGCATCTGAAGTGAAGGTTCATAAGCAATGGGTTTAAGGCAAGCTTCCTAATGTCTGATCCTAAATGAAGCTGTGGGCCTACAAATCCCAAAAAATCATTGACATTCCTCCTATACCTTTAAGGTCAAAGCACACATTATTAGTTGTTGACAACTGACAGGAAATTAAATCTATCAACAAATTATCAGGAATGTCCTAATGCTGGTCATCAATGCTGCAAACACAGCCTAAACACACTTGAGAACTACATTCTCTCATACACCGAGCACATGACTCTTTGGTGGATGACATTTGGAAATGGTGAGGATGAAAACCTCACTGTCCTGGAAATCTCAGACAAAACATTGTATTCCAGTGAAATAAATTTCTTCACAAGAATTTTGTGAGAATTTAACAGTTCAGTAAAGCCCCAGCTGGCTCTGGTCCCGGAGAAACAAGCATGTTTCACACCAGACCAGTGGAATGGCAAAAAGCTCAATATATGATTTTCTTCATTCCAGGAAATAGGATGCTGATAATACTCAGAATTTAACTGTGCTGTCAGGTGCACACAGCTACAAGCACAAGCTGAACAATGGATCATTTTCAGATGTCCCAAGAGCATCAATTTGTTCACCTTCTACCCCAGGCCCATTAAGAATATTTGTAAATGATTTGCCTAAGCTGTATTTTTAGATGAACATATAAACATGCCTGCAGGTTTGCTTCCTGTTTGGCACATATCACAAATGCAACAGTCACATATTTGAAAAATGAAGGCAAAAGGATTCACACGTGTGGCTTATTAGAATCTGTGGAACACGGCACTTTCTAGCCCAGCTACATAAATAATCAGGATATGCTACAGGACTCCAATCATTTCAGTCCTTTTAATAAATTAAACAGCAAATGAGATTAGCAAATGTATAATCAATTAACAGTAAAGGCAAATTGTCCTAGATGAACCTTAGCCTTCTTTCTCTAATGAAGCATGATTGTGGGTTGTAATTCAGTGCAGCAGCATGAGCTATAGCCTACTCAGGACCTGTTATTAAAAACATCCATTTAGCAACAAATATGGTGACACTTATTAACAAATATGCTGCTACAGGGGGATTCAGGGAAGGCAGAAATAGTGTGTTTTATATATATATATATATGTGTGTATGTGTTATATATACAAACATATCTCTCTCTATATATACACATATACACACACAACAGACACATATTATACACACACATGAGAATTTTATCCTATTATGTAGCATCAGTAACAGCAGTAGCCCCCAGGTTACAAAAAAATGTGATACAATTTATGTTTAAAGATACTTTCTCTTGACAATGGGAATATTTAATAAACAGAAATGGAATTGAAAAGAAATAATTAGGAAACTCAAAAGAAAATTTTTTAGCACGTGCTTCTGACTAGTTTGTAGAGACCCAGAAATATACTGCCACAGAATGTTATAGGGGCAAAAACATAAGTAATTTTTAAAAGGTAATAGCACCGTGGAAGACAAAGCTTGTTGAAGCCTAACAAATATAAAAATGTAATTTAAATCAATAGACCACAAAATTACTCCTTTCCAGAAGTTGCAGAGGGAAAAGAGGCAAGGGAGGGGGAGAAAGAATCATAGAAAGAAGGCTACTGGTCACTTTAAAGAAGATGGTATTTGCCTAGAAGAATATTTAAACATAGTTTGTTTGTTCTTGTATGCATGCTTAAAAGAGATAATGACATACATAAATTACAGTCAGGATTTGTGTGTGTAGTTATCTGATATTTATGTAAATGCAGTACCTACTCAAAGGGAAAAAAGTAAATAATCCAACAAACATTCATCCAACGATTAAAAGTATTTTTGAGATAACACTTAGATATTTTTCTAAGTCCTTCGAACTCTGTGATGTTACAATTAATTTATCAGAAGTGCATTTTTAAGCATCTTTCTTTAGTCAGAGACTAAAATAAAAAACTGTGAGCTTAGAATTTAATTTAGTTATTACTTGGATAAGTGACATTCCCTAAAATTTTCAGCACTGCACAAAAGCTAGTTATTATTTGATGGATGGCAGTGAAGTTTCTTGCAATGTAAGTAGGGCCAGAGTTTAGGCCGTGAATTTTATCATAGATTGAAAAATGCAACACCCCTGCGCTCAACCCTCCCCACCTTTTCCCTGAAAATTCTTCTGGAAAGTGACTGAAGCCAAATCTATTTTTCAGTCATGTACTTCCCTCCTCCCTCACTACTCTAAATATCCCTCAAGAGAAATGCAGTTTCCTCTCTCAACAGCTCGGATCTAATGATAGGTATGAAATGTGTAGGGAGCCCAGTAGCAGAATATCCAAGGGATTATCTTGAATTTACTTGCACTGAACAGCAGCAGGATAAAACCAAGGCTGCTGTTTGCTCCAGATTTACCCTTGAGCCATCCTTATAAAAGTGAAGACACAAACGATGGCATAAAGTGATAAAAGACTAATGCCTCCACATCACTCTCCTAATGCTCTCCAACATGTGTCCTCGTGCCCAATCTGCCACATTCAGTCACCAATCGTGCAGGGAATGCCATCAATACAGAGTTTGTGACACTTACAAACATGCTGGCACACCAAGCACCTCCACTTGACAGAGAAAGATGCATTTGCCATTTTTTTGGATAGTAAAGGCACAGTAAAATGAGGGGTAAGACGCCAATACACACTCAACAAATCTGCGAACAAGTGACAGTGAATATTTGTCACTCACCCGAACCCCAACAGCTGGCAAACACTGTCTGAAATCTCTTCATTCCAATCATCTGCACATGCCAGGTGCCACATCTTCCCAATCCTGGCCTGTACCAGTCCTTCAGTGATCAGGGAACCATTAAGTAATCTCACTGTAGAAAAACGTGGACAGAAGCATTTTAGATAGGTGGTAAACCGTGTTCCTCCCCCACCCCAGGCAGACAGAAATGTAGTATAAACAGATTTATTATTGCCAACAAAGAACACAAAAAAAGGTTAAAATGTATTACAGAGGTAATAAACACAGCATCTCCAGGATGTTGTGTTCCCACAGGAAGGAAATGTTACTGTTATCTCCTATATTTCTGCCACAGGAGAGTTTCATACCCTGTATTTTGCAAATGTCTCAGAAATAGACAATAAACAGTACATTTTCCATCAACTTTAACCAGTGATTTTCTCCTTAATCAGTACTATATAATTTCCAAATAGTGTTTGAACACATGATGCTCAGTAACACTGGTTGGAAATACAGTTAAAATGAGAGTTGACAGAAGAAAATGGACTTTCCAGTTCCAATTGCTATGAGTTTTCACTGTTTCCGTTGCAGTTTTAGTTAAAACACTCATGCAGACAATAAAAGCTCACCAAAAGCCAGTCTTTCTATCAAAAATTTTCCCAAAACAAAATATTCAGAACAAAAGTTTTTGGTGAAAAATCTACCTCACGCTATGGGCACAGTGCCAAGATAGTTAGAGAATAAGACCAAGGGACATGTATACGTACATACAAAATAAGAAATAGAACATTAAATATATATATATATATATATATATATATATATAATAAGGAGGTCAACAGAATCTCCTATATGCCTGAGGACCTAAAGCTGCATTTCAGGCAGATGGCAGTTATTGCCATTAAGGAGTAGGGAAAAGCATGCAATGCATTGAAATTTACTGGTTACTAAAACTTTTTTAAAAAATCGTAGTTTTGCAGAAAACCTTTTTTCACCAAAATCCTTTCACAAAGAGTACCCACTCTAGTAGATAAAAAAAAAAAAAAGATTTTTAGGAATGTCTCTGACACCCCACCCAGAGTACATGAATGAAAGAAGGGACATGCAATTATTAATTAATGGTAAATCTCAGTGATGAGAAATTTCCAAGCAGTCTTGAAAAATGTCATAATTTTATGTACTGCAAACGATTTCTCCAAATTACTTTTGACTTCTCTTCTACTTGAACTATAATTCCTTTTCCTGCCTCCTCATCTGATCCATGTTCTTCTCCAAACTGCTTGTAAGGAATAAGAGAATCATTGAGCATCCAATAACTGAATAATTTAAATACCATATATTTTAGAATTCTGTCTTTTCTTTGCAGTCCCTGGGAAGTTTCAGAAGTTAGGGTTTCTGAAAAGACAGTTTGTCTAGTTCAAATTACCACTTCTGATAATAAATTGAAATTGGTTTCAGGAAAACGAGCAAGGCTTTTGGACACTGAAAAGGCTCAATGTGGGGATTTCTGATTGAATTTTCATTTTGTTCTAAGATGTAGATTGATTCAGCCAAAGTTTGGATTGGTTTTTGGAAACAATTCTCCCAGTCTTTTCATGTGAGCCAATTTGTTACGAAGTAATAGACAACTGGTTGCAAAATAAATCTTTTGGAAAACGTACATCATGTTACTGTAGATGATAGGTGCTTTGTTCAGATCATTTTTAGTGGTGATTGCAAAAACCCAGTCAAGTACTCTTTGTCTAAGAAGAAACTGAAGTGAATTTTATTTCGTACATATTAAAAAAAGAATATGTTTCCAAAAAAATAGCTAATTGCACCAATGCAAAGAGGGAATCCGTGTCTTCAGACATATATATATGTACACATGTATTTATATATGCCATATATACAAAAATATATATGTCTATATATATATATATGTATATATACACATACACACACATAAAAGGTGTTGAAACCAATGAAGCCTGTCAGCACACATCCTAGGATATATCTGATCTTTAAAACAAAGGAAAATGATGTTGCCCTGAGTTTAAAGACCACTTTTAAAAATTCCACTAGTGCTCCATAGTAGATTGTCAGCATAGCACTTCATCAGAAACGGCAGTTTAACTTTTGTTCTAGGTCCAACATGATTTTAATGTTAATTTTACATTTCAGTTATTGATTAGGGAATGCTGTTTCCTTATTTTGTGAAATGAATTAGTATACTGTACACCTGCATTTTGGAAAGAGCCACTTTACCAGAGGACTGAGGAATAACAGCTGTTGGTCTCCATTTTGTAGGAAAAAGCACATTCATGAGGACTATGGATGCTGCTTTTGGAGCTGTGCCATCCCTTCACCCTACAGCAATGCATCCACAAGGTAGAGTCCAGGTGGGCTGGAGGGGGCCATGTGTTAGTATTTGGCTTCACAGCCACAAAACTATTTGAGAATTTCCATCAAGAAGACTCTTATTCTCTACCCTGAACTAAAGAATTTATACTGCTGTGAACTCAATTACAGTAAAAACTGGTAGAATTTGGGAATACAAAATGGATATGAAAGAAATGGATATGTTGAGTTTTCATCTAATTTTGGGGTCACTGTAAGCAGCTATAATTTCCATCACAGAGGAACTTCCTACCTTTTCCAGAGATCTTCACCATATTAGGTATATTATCTCAGAAAAGTGACTCTGATTTTCTTGCCTTGACAAACTCAATGAGACACTGCTGTGTAAACTGGCATGGCCTGCATGCATCTGCAGTGTTCTACATTTGCTGAGGTTTGGTGTCTATTTTCCTAGGCAATTCCTGCCAAATACACATGGATTATATTGGATACCAGGAAAAATTTCTTCACAGAAAGGGTTGTCAAGCACTGGAACAGGCTGCCCAGGGAAGTGGTGGAGTCACCATCCCTGGAGGTATTTAAAGGAGGTGCAGGTGCGGCACTGAGGGACATGGTTAGTGGCAGTGCTGGGTTAATGGTTGGATTGATGATCTCAAGGGTCTCTTCCAATCTAAACAATTCTGTGATTCTTTGCATGAAGGAAACCTTACTGCACTTTGCCTCGTCTGAGCCATCTTCACAGTCAGGAACGTTGTCACAGAGGTTACTCAATGGTACACATTTCCCACTACCACACTGATGCTCATCAACTGTGCAAGCTCCTAAAGGAAAGAGAGGAAAATTAATACTTAATTATGAGGAAGGCTGCTGTTTGATGGAGATCTTAATGGTTCACCTGAAAGAAAAACTGAGGGCACAGTATGCAGAACCTTTGATTTCCTTTTCTTTCCATTTCCATTTGTCTCTCTTACAAAATAAAGATAATTTTTAGATAAACAGAAGCTAATTAAGAATAAAAGGTATAGTGTTATACTTTCTAGTTTCTGCTATAGTTAGCGTTGCTCAGTTACTAATGTTACATGGAATAATCCTTGGAGTGAAAAGTCAAATCCTGTCAAAAGTGACTAATGAACTTAAGTTTCAAATGTTTAGCACTTTCACAAAAGTTAAGAGGCTTTAAAGTATGTCAAGCCAATCATATAAGCAAAGAGGCACTGAAAGACAAGAGTCTCCTTCTGAAACCTGTTTGTGAGGAAATGGAAGGGACAAAAGTAACAAATGAATGAGGAAACCATGCACAAAAGTAACATCAAGCTACTTCAGTACCAAATATACAGTAAAAGCAGATAAGACAGAGAGTAAATATAAAGTTATAATCCTTTCTATGTCCAAAGCATATTTTTAATGCCTCCATTCAACATATTTACAGGAAATACGCAGTCAAATTCTATTGAAAAATTGTTTATTTTCTTTATTTTACCTTCTTGGACTTGAAAAAAAATAATTATCTAGAAGCCTTATTTAAGGCAAGATAATTATTTTATTTCTGATTTTTAAAATATTTTTATAAAATTATTAATTCATGAATCAGTATGGCCTGTACCAAAATGGAAGCAAAAGAATATGTTTTATAAAAGGTCTGAGACAGATTTTCACACATTCAATGTCCATAACTAATGACAGATATTTCTTAGAACTTAGTTCTCAGTTATACAGGTTTTTTTATTATATTGCATACTGTGAAAAATATTTCTGTTCAAATTATACTTCCTTTTCAAACTCCCAATATTTCATGGAAAAATAAAATACAAAGTAAAATCTATTTTCTTCTAAAATTAATTTATTTGCTGACTATCCTTTTATCCTTAGGCCTGCATGCTAATGATATTAGTCTCTATCCTTTGGCTGTGAAGATCATGAATAAGCATAATTCTTTTCCAAATGGAACCTTTTTAATATATTTAACAAGAACTGGCAATGACCATTCAGAGAACTCTGCCTCACTAAGCTTAATTTTTATTTTACAAAAAAAAAACAAAAAACAAAACATGGGCAAAGCTGGCTCAGCAAAGATGTTGAACCAGCTAAAAAAAAAAAGTGTTGTTGGACTGAACAAATGGGATAGAGAAGGCAGAACAAGAAGTAGCAAAATGGTCCTAAGTACATATAAACCAACCTCTCAGTCTTGCACAGTGGGACGAAACTTGAGTTAATCTTACAGATGTAAATCAAGGGTGAAGATATTTTAAAATATTAAGAAAATTATACAATTATTATTATTAGTATTATTATTATTATATTAAAAATCTGCAGCTATCTAAACATGCTGGGAGACATTTGCCTTTTCTGATAGTTAAAGCAAGACAAACAGCATAGATTCTTGTTGACTTTCTGTTCATGTAAACAAACAGTACTTCACACATCTCTGAATCCCTACTGCTTTTTATTTCTCTGTTTTTCTGCTGTCAGACTTCCACAGAAGTAATAAAAAGCCTCTAATTAATTCTGTCAAGATTTGGCCTAGAGTTAGTGTAATTATTTGTCCTGGTAAGCATATTGCTGTTCCGTGTAATTTGCATTTGGCTCCATTTTGCATAATTTTGGAGAGTTGACTGCTGAATTATGAGTGACAAATCTGACTGCAGTCCCCAACAAAATCAAGGGTCTTTCAGAAGGGGACTTACTGGGAGCAGAGATGCTGCTGTCCAAATATTTAATAAACAAGGTCTTCTGAGATTATTCACATGCTAGGGACAAATTTTTTTAAAGACACAAGAAGGACCATATTGCAAACATTGATCAGAGTTACAATATAAAATTTTCTCTTCTAGTGGATATGATCAATAATAAATATTTTACAAATGCATTTAAAAACTAATGTTTTAACACATAACAGTTTTAACATTTAAACATTAATGATACTCTCAAATGAGTCACAAAGCGATGTTCTTTTCTGGGGCTTGTATAGGGAATAGTTAGTATTTGCCCTTTATACTTGAATGGATTTTGGTTAAAACACTAGCTCAATGAGTTGCAGATGATACAGACAATTTCACGAAAGAAACAAACCCACCACTTTTCATGCTAGAAGACATAAAGTCCAGATGAGTACCCACTAGGCTTTCTCTCTTTAACTTCTGCATATTTCCATTGAGCACGGGCTGACAGTCACCTTCCACTCTCCCCTTTTTCTCACAGACATTTGACCAGTGTTATAACCTCTTAAATACAAAGGTTCAGCTGCTTACTTAGATCGTAGCCAGTAGTAAAGTTTGCAAGGAATCCCTTCCTTGCTCCAGACTTGTCCGTGTGGAGGATTACTGTCATCTGGTTTCTTGTGGAGAAGACATCTGGCAACGGGCCTCGTTCTGTGTAGACAGCTATTCACCAGGAGAACAAGGACACATTTCAGCTACTCTGTTCACACGTATTTCAGAATATTTTGGGTTCACAAGCAAACACTGCCACCTCATGAATGCAGTTAGTCCCCCAACCTAACTGGTGCCAGACTGCAGCAGTCAAAGCCCAACCCCAAACCTAAGTTACCAGTATAGAAAAATCAGGTTCAACTCAAGGATTATGCTTCTCTTTGTCCACAAATAAGCAGTCTGATTTATTGGGAAGTTAATTTCATATAGATTGTGGGAAAGCTGAGTGTGTGCAAACATTTTGGAAATGTGATGTCCCATACAGTATGTTTTCTCAAATTTCCCTCCTAATTTCTGAGGTCCAAAAAAATGAGAATAAATGTAGAATGAAATGAGAGAGATTTAACTTCCTTTATATTATAGCCATCATATATTTGCTCTAGGTGTCTGATTAAATTCATTTTTGTACCCAGTAGTGTTACTTGCCCAAAAGTAAGGAATCTGGTCCTCTGCCATCTCTGATTTCAACCACATCATCAACACTGTCCAGATCAAAAACCTCAAAGTGAAGTTGAATGTTTTTTCCACTTTCAGCATTTAAGTACCACACACCTAGAAAACAGTAACACAAACACACAAATCACCTTTTCAGTAGTTACCTTTACAGCGTCATTTTCATGTTGAAGGACTTTGGGGAAAAAATTCTCTGCTAAACTATTAAGAATCACACAAGAGACTTACAAGTCTAAATCTTAGTTTTAAAAGTAACTTACATTGTCAAGATCCAAAATTCAATAAACTCACATTTTCAAAACACTTTTGTAAACTGATTTTAGGCTCCTATGACATATACACATGTATTTTAAATCACTTGTCAACTGTGAGTTTCCCTAACGTAGCAAAGCTCACTCTTTTTTGACTGTGACAATGTGACAATTAGTTTTGTCACTTTAGTCTTATTTGATAGTAAGATAATTTTTATAATCAGTCACAGAAGCCTGTCTTTCAATTAGATAGATTTCTGCTTGTGTTTAGCTTAGACTTTCTCATATTTAATCTAAGTGTGAATACTATGGAATTCTTGTAAAGAAAGTAGAAAGAAAAAAACCAACCATTTTAAAATGTTTTCATAGAGTGAAAAGTATTTTCTCACTGGTAGGAATCTCATTTAGGAACTTGTGAAATGAATACTGGAAATGCAAGCCATTTGTCGGCAAATAGAAACATAAAATGACAACTCTTATGATTACCATCCTAACAAAATTCCCCAGTTAAAGGCAAAGTACTAAATAATTAAAATTTCATTAAGAAGCAATGACAAAGTTCTCTTCCTTGCTTTATCCATCAACAGCACATAGGGGACCACCTTGAAGCTTTCACTTCTGCCAGCTGTAGCTTAATCTAAACCAAGTAACATCAGTAGGACAACATCTTTTCACTAGTATGTTAAGAAACTATCAATAAAGACAGGATTCCTTGCAAAATTCACGCATACATTCTTTGCCTCTAAAAGACTTTAGCTATTTAACATAAGGACTGATATTAACCTGTCAAATACATGGAGGTGTAAGGGTAAAATGGGGACTTTCTGCACCTATTGTGTTTTTGCATTGGCAGAAATACATTTGACATAATAGGCATGATGGGATTGGTCTGTCTGAACCCATTCCATGGGGTTATGCCCATTTATGTATCTTTTTAATCAGCTGGCACAGTTTCCTAAGCCTCTGCTAAGTGCCATGTAGAATTCAGTTAAAAGATCCCACTGTATACAGTTTACATCTTTTTTCTGTTTGACAGCATCTGACTTGGAAAAGCAGATTTTGTATGGCTGTTTTCATATGGCTAAACTTCTCCTGAAGATTTGGAAAAGAATGACTTACAAGTAGCTCGATTAGGGTAATTGTTTGGGAAGTTTTCAGAGCTGAATGTACTGTTTGGCTCCCAGAGTTCAACTGGCCCTCCACAGTCAGCTGAAAAAGAAAACATTTCAAAAGCATAGTTAACCTATTGTGTTACTTTTTTCAATCTGCTGTAACAATAATCATTTTTAGAAGTAATTTTATGCAGAGGATATTTGAGCTAACTTTATTGCTCTATGGGTTAAGTTATAGTGCCATTGGTATAAAGCTTGAACAGTGGGTTGTGAGAATCCAACACCCTGGTAAGGACACAGAGCATTGAAGAAAAAAGGTGTGTAAGGAATTCCCTGTTGCAATCCCTGACCACCCTTTCAGTGAAGAAATTATTCTTATAGCATTAGCAGAAATATTCAAGTATAAAGCTCATTTTGTCATCTAGCCAGTAAACTTATGGCAAAAACAAAAAAAAGAAAACCAAAAATCCTTATGCTGTTATTTTGTTTTCATCAAGACTCTAAAAACTTTTACAGTTAAACCTTGTACATTGTAAAAACAGCTATTTGCTTTTTCCTTGAAACAACTGCTCTAATAAGGAAGGTTTTTATTATATGCATGTATATGCACTTGTATGTAAAAATTAATAAAATTTATTTAAAAGCAAATATTGTAGGTATGTTTACATACACACATACATGCACTCACACACACGGACATGCCTAACTGCACTTTATATACTCCATATTCTATTGAAATACGTAGTTTAGATGGTGGTTTACATTCAAAATGTCAGCTTCACGTTCCAAAACTTTATTTTCATTTCAGCCATCAGAATGGCTGAATGAACCATTAGAATGAACTTCAGTGTTCTCCCACTTGTGTTGTTTGCAAATAATTTATTAAAAAATGAACAGTGCTCCTCCACTTGCTTCCGAAAATAGTAGTTAAGGCAGAACAGCCCTGTTTTTTTTAATTTTGCTTTGCTGTCGTTTTATTCTTCAAATTAATGTTGACTTTTTTTAACTTTCAGATTTTGGCTAAACTCTAACTCTCTCATCCCCACCCCTTATGGCTCAAATTTTGCATTTCTTGGTGTCTTCCAGTGTCTCATACTCTGACCCACTTGTTTGGGGACAGCATTATCTACAAGTCCTACTAAGTCTGACAATTGAATCCCACTGGGAGAAGGCTCTACTAAATACCAGAAAGATTTGAACTTCCTCACAGCCACCTGGTAGGACTTTCTATTTCACTAAATCACTCCTGGCAAGAAAAGCCAAACTCTCTGAAAGGAAAAGGAACTGTTAACAACCACACACCAGCTACGAAGTATATTATGTTTCAGCCTTATGGCCCACAATTAGGATTATTTTCTATAAATACTGTGAAGAAGAGATATAGATTACATTGGTTTTTTTATGGAACATTACTGCACGTGCAAACAGACACACCTTGTAAAGCTGCTTGAATAATATATGATTCTTAGCCAGTATCATTTGATAATTTGAGCAGAGCAAAAATAACTTTCCTAATAGCAGAACGGGGGCAACTTATGATGCAATCTGATCTGGTGTTGACTACATGTAAGACACATTAGTAATGGTCTTCTCTTGCATGGAAAAATGAGAGAAGTAATTGAATTTACTGATGTCTGGGAAAAATGTTTTAAAAATATCCAGTGATCTTTAAATAGAAATTCATATGGAGTTATTCATACAACTGTTACTCGTTAGGAAACTAAACAGTAATCAGTACCAACAATCTTGGTCCTTTCATTGAACATAACAGACAATTTTCTCAACACTTTAGAAAATTATATATGACCTATTGAGAAATTCCTCTGTGTTTTGGCCAAAACTTCAATTTATATTGACACACACATCTTAAGCATGGAATCTACTCTGTAATTTCCACACTGCTGTTGGTGTTAAAAGACAGGTCATAAATGAACACGAAGATGAAAGCAATCTTTGTTTTAGATGAAAGTGTAAGCTGACAGTCTTGTGCGAAAGACAAAAGCAAATCCAGCTTCCCTATTCCACCCCCAAAAATATTTTTTTTCATGTTTCAGTGAGCTTTTGTGGCACTGTCAGTGGTGCCAGTGACTCCTGTTGAAGCTCTAATTCTAGTAAAAGAAATTGACTCAGTTCAAATTCTTTTATCTCTCGTTTACAGACATGACATTTGTAGTGAAACCATTAGTGTTAGTAGGCTTGCACCACACCTATCAAAGTAATTTCATAATTCTTTGAAGATGATTGATAATATTCACTTTTTTCATCAGATTACAGATAGCATGTACATATCTCAACAAAGCTATGAGAACAAAATGGTTTTTCTCCAGCAACAGCTTTTTTTATCATGCTGAAGGACAGTGTGTATCCTCTCTAATCTCTCTCATAAGGAAGTATGTGCCATATGACAACATCCTTTTTTCGAATATTAAAATTTGATTACCACATTTTGGGCAGAGATCTATAGTTTGAACATTTCTTTAGTGTTTTGACAGCTGCACTCAGCTCCTATCTGCCACAGATGTCTTCTACCAGAAATCATTAGACTGATGCTAACTTGTGAGGTGTGTTTACTTGAAAGATGGCTGTAGGTGGCAGACAAAAGCATCTCTCCACAGAATTACTTTAACAAAAACGGCAATTAAAATTCCAAAACTCATTTTGGTAACTTATGAACTGAAATTACTACTGCTATTAAAATTTAGTTTTGCTGACAGAGACATCTTGTTGAACTTTACCTCCCTGTGTTTTGTGATGGAGCTCTGAAGGTGCATTTTGCTCTTATATTTACAAGATTTTGTTTTCTTACCTGTCATGATGCAGTAGATTTGGAGGTGACAGATTTGACAGAATGACAATATTAATACACAGTGTTTCAACATGAATACAACGCAAACAGTCTTTTTTATATATTAATTTTAGACCATTTTCATTTACTATATCCTGTCAAGAAAACAACTTTGCAAGTGACAGTTGATCTAATAAGAGGCAGTCCTGGAACATTCTCACTGTTTCTTTTAATGATTTGCAGCCATCTATGAATAGGGTTTTTGTAGAAATATCTTTTTCTTTTCCCCAAATTTTAATTTCCTTTCACAATAAGTTATAAAGCCCTATCAGATATTTTAATGATATTTTCCCTCCAAACTTTATTTATATTTGTATTAGTTTTTGCTTTGAATGTGCTTGGACTTGGTTAACATCGTACACAATCTTTCTTCATTGTTTTATATACATTTTCCATTTATTTTTATTTTTTTCAAAGCAAACATTGCCTTTTCCCTTTTTAATGTAATCATATATAGTAGTACTAACAATACAACTGAATGTATATTGAAAAGAACTATGTAATTATGAGCCTTGTTTTGGATAATACCTCCATTTTGGGTATCAGACACTCACATAGTTTGTGCTCCATTCTTAAACTACTCTGGCACTGTTATAAATGAATTTACTTAAATATGGGAGTTTTCAGTGTGCCTGTTCTCTCAGATTTTTCACTATTGAGATCTCTAGTGATACTGTTACATGAATTTACTCATTCCCTTATTCCCCTTCTACGTCATTTATAATTTCAAATACAGAGGTTAAAATCTTCCTTTTCTTTCTTCTTCTTTCCCCTTCAGTGGTGTCCTGGCAGATTTACTAATTAAAGCTTTTTGAGACAAATTTTGAATTATTTAATTATCCTCCACTCCACCACTGCTGTCAGTGGAGTCACGGGCAGGGAACTCTATCCATAGTATGTTATCCTGAAGATAATTTTACGGTGTTGAAGAGAGCTTTTTATAAAACTGAAGGGTGAAAATTCTGAATCGCTTGTACACAAATAGATTAATAGGAAATCAACTGCAATGGAGTGTTTACTTACTAGGAACTGAAGGGGTAGTGGTAACAGCGGGCATCGCGGTTGGCTCTACGTAATTGCTCTCGTTGCACTTTCCCTTTGTCAGGCCGATGTCATCCACGGCAATGTCACTGACACCACGCCTTTTAAAGGCATCGAAAATAACCTGAAGTTCAGGGAGGATAAAAAAAAAAAAAAAAAGGATTTTAAAATTTAATGAACCATTTTTTCAACTTTCCACACCTAATCGATCTGTCTTCTTTCTTGAATGCTCTTATTTCCACTGTAAATCTATGCTGGTGCTGCACTCGAGGGAGGATGTCAGGGATGAGACAGAATTCCTGGCAAAACAAAGTAGCACTGTGCAGACTGAGGGTGTCACCCTAAGGAATGCAGCAACTTCTTCATACAAATAATGAACACAATTTAAAAATATTCAATCTCTTTACTTTTCATATATAAATCATGCAATTTTCAAAACAAATTCTGCATCGCTCGTCAGGCCATAACTTCTTCTGAACTAATGGTGTATCTGCATGAAAAACAGAAATTAATCTAATTTGTTCATTATTTTCCTTTAATATCCACATATTTAAAGTAATCCTGCAACCAAGGAATTAGTGCTGGTGAAATACAGTTAGGTATAGCAATCTTCCCGAATTCACAAATCACACATTGGTTGGAAATCTGATGCAGCCAGGTCACGGATGCATTTACTTCCTCAGATGGTAAATGCATCTTTCTGGCAGTGTTTTTGCATCAATCAAAACTACTATGGGAGGGCAAACTATTCCAAATACATATAAAAGGGAATTGTTTTCAAAAGAGAGGTGCTGAAGGAATTGTCTAGAATAAATCTCCCCTCTGTGTTTACACATGTTAACCATGTGGTACCAAAACCCACTTCCGTCTGCAACACACTTTCAGTGTATTACTCTGTAAGTAATTAATGAAAATACTATTTGGAATCTGAAGTTATTTAATTTTTATCTCCTCACGGCTAAGGGGCTCTAAGCAACATGGTCTGGTGGAAGGTGTCCCTGCCCAAGCAGGGAAGTTGGAGTTAGATTATCTTTAAGGTCGCTTCCAACCCGAAACATTCTCTAATTCTATGATTCTGCATGCTAAACATTTATTTGATGACAGGGATTAGTACATAATAGCAGAAAATACCTTTGGAGCTGGGTTACTGGGTTACTTTCATGGGGAAGTCTGATATCAGTTTAGCTAAAATAAATTTTTAAAAGAACTAGCAGTTTGTCAAACCTTAAAATCAGATGTTTCATTTAAAGTTACTTGTCCATAATTCCATTTGTTTCCATAGTTTCCTTCTTTCTCGAAAATGACCTTTTCCAAACCATGCTCATTACTTATGCTGACTCTCAAACGGTAGACGTTAGGACTGTACATGAAATACCTAGAGATGGAAAAGCCATTTTGTTATTATCAGAAAAAAGAGAAATTGAAAAAATGTCACTCTTTGAATTTTACAGCCAGTTTTATGGAATTAGGACTAATTCACAGTGAGCATGAAAATAAATTATATATTTAAATTGCACAAAGAATTTAGCTGCTGCTTTGCTATATTTCCTGCAGATGCCTAGTTAAGCTTCATGACAAAAAATGTTTCAAGGATTCTTAATGCCACTTCTCTATAGAAATAAATGGTGGATACAGAGTGTAAAAGAAAATACATTACATTAAAGCTAACAGCAAAAATCAAAATTACAAAGGAGTTAAAGTTCCAGGCCTGGAGTTGAGACTGATTGTGGAAAATCGAACAGAAGCAGGTTTGTATTGCTGGCACACCAACTTGAATTATTATTTTATACGAACAAAATCTCCTTAGTTATATTCTTAAACAAAGTATAGGTTTAGGAATTACATAACAATACCAAAAGCTTAGGCAATATGTATCTGAAGAGGCCAAAGGCAAACTCAGAATCCGGACTTGGTCTTCGAAGAATCCCATTCCAACTGGTGTTGAAATATAAAATCCTGCAAGAGCATGAGCACATTTTAGCCAGTAAAGAATTTTCTTTTTTAATTATTAGAGTCTTTAAATGTAAAATAATATCAAGCACCGATAGTGTTGCATGATTAGGAAGGTTCCTGACACAGAAAATGTGAATGATTCTCCCAAATTATATTCATCAGTCAATGATGTATTAAAATGAGCTTTTTAAGCTTGTTGGATATTCCCCAGAACCAGATAAGAAGTGTGAAACTAGTCCTTTTCTGTCTCATATTTAGTGAAGGCAGCAATTCTATTTGACTTGTAAAATGTGCTCCTGTTTGATATTGCTTCGGATTTTGCAGAAGAATTTTCTAACATTTTCAGAATTTTTATCCACATAAAAGTGGATTGCATTTTGAGAGGGCGAATGACTAATGAATATTTTATAGCAAGGTGAAGCATTATAAACAAAAAAAAAAACAAACACAAAAGTAATTTATAGAATTGAATTTGTAGCTTTTTTGGAGTTAATTCGTTGTAGCTGGGAATCTGGACCTCTTTTTGCCATGTAAGGCCAGTCCACAGAAACACTGTGATGTCTCATGAGAAGAGCATATTTAGGCACTTCTAAAATGAAATTCTTGCTCAGTATTTTAAAATCAATCAAACACATATATATGCAAATATAATATTTAAAGAATCTATAAATAATTACAATTATATATATTAAATTATATTATATTCTGTTATGTATAGTTCTAGATTACCTAGGTTTTTTCATGTAGGAGGAAAAAATGCCTAAAAATTATTCTGAAATCTGAATCAGGCCTTTCATTTCCTGTGTTGACTTAGAAAGCATTCATTACAATATATATGGTGTCTAGCTTTAAGAAAAAGGTCTTCATATAGTCAAAGTGTCAGTTCTCTGTTTCATCAATTCTCAGCATTCAGAATCAATTGTTGAGTGTGTATTAAGTTCTTTGCTCTTCAAAAGTAGAGACACAAAAATAGAGTTTCTCTCAGTGTATGGAAAAGCTAGGTATTCATGATGAAACTCACAGTTTTACTCCAAATACAGGTCATAGAAATTTAAATATGCAATATAATAGCAACAATACATATGGGAACACTACATGTGTCAGCTTAGATTTCGCACAGGGAAACAGAGGGCACCTAAAATAAATAATAATTTTCAAGAGAGTTACAAATCATTGTCAAGGGTTTTATTAAACAAATTTTACATTCCTTCATCTGATTTGTATTCTAGGAGTCAAGTGGGAAGTAAAACAGTGTTCTTAAGATTGTTTAGAAAATGAGCATTTATTCAGAGAGAGGTGAATAATGTCTATCCAATAAAGTGGAGATTACTATTTTTCTTTTTCCAGGAGTAACTTCTTCCAGAATAATTTGCTATTTTCCCAGTCATTTGTAAATGAATGAGTTTTATATAAGTCCCACATAAAATACATATAACCATTGCAAAATCCAAATTATGTTGGTTTTAACTGGAGTGACAAATCAGCTGAGGAAGAGATGGTTTTGTTTTCCTGTTGAAGCAGAGAAAAACCCACTTTTGGAGTCTAATTATAGGATAAGCATCCATGACAGACATTCAAAATCTGATTTCTATCAGTATTGTCTCCTTAATTAAACTCCACTTTTGATATGGTCACTCTTTAAGTCATTTAACTGCAACAGTTCCTGGAGTATTTGTGTGTTTGGCAGAAGTTCTGGCAATTACTGTGTTTGGTGTGAGGTAACTGGGGATACAGATTCCCCTTGTACACTGCAGGCTAACCTTATGTGAAATCAAAATTATTCTGTGCCAAACATGAAGATATCAGTAGTAGATCTGAATGAAATAAAGTGATT
This sequence comes from Empidonax traillii, assembly GCF_003031625.1. Classification (NCBI taxonomy): domain Eukaryota; kingdom Metazoa; phylum Chordata; class Aves; order Passeriformes; family Tyrannidae; genus Empidonax; species Empidonax traillii. Next base: position 1,415,020 of record NW_020955369.1, on the reverse strand, counting down.
TCCCTAAAACGTAATTATACTTTTTTTTCCCCTTAAGGTAAACATGAGGGGTTTTGACCTATAACACTTTATCCACTTTACATATTCCTTTATTTCTTCCTCCAGTATTGGTCTATTTCCATAAGATCCAATCAGTAACATAAAATGTTTTGCTTGGTAGCCCGACTCATTTTTATGGCAGAATAAAACGACATCCTAGTAACACTATTATGAAGAATCCATTGTACAGTGACATAATATAAGCTAAATCAAGCTTTTCCTTTAATCTGCAAGGAAAGTTTTTTTTTTTTTAATCTTACCAGAGATGTTGCCAAATGTATGATCAAACTCAGGACCACTCATCAGGGGAAAGGTAGGACCCTGAAGTCTTTCCCAGACTGAATCATCATCTAAATCTCGCATCCAGTAACAAAAGCCGTCTTCAAAAGTGCAATTGATTTTCTCATAACCTGTGAATAAGAACCTCTAGTAAATAAAAATGACAGAGATGTTGAGTATTTTCTCTGAATAATGTAAGAAAGAGAGACGAAAAAGGTAAAATTTTAGTTATGATTGTAAACTGGAGACCACAGTGACTCAATTTCCTCCTCTACGCGATGCAACAGAATTACTGAAATAAACGTGTCATTTGTACTTGTTAATGAGACATTATTACTGAAGGGTGACTCTAAATACTCTTGCACTCACCAATCTCCATTTCTGATCCTTCACCAGTAATGTGGTGGGGCAATAAGAGAGAGCCCCTTGCAAAGGTAATTCTAAAGGCTGAGCCTGCTCTTTTTTTCTTTTCTTTGCCAAGACCTGGATTGGACCAGCTGAAAGGGCTCACCACCACAGCTGAATGCTGTGTTCCACACACCTGGGATGCCCCTTCCATTCTCCTCATTTGCTCCTCTGCTCACACGCATTTGCTGCAGCATCCTCATCACTTTTCTTCCTATGATATGTCCATGTCTTTCCCTTTAAATGCACGTCAGCAAGGGCTTCCACATGATAGGAGTTTGCTGGTACTCTGGATGCTTCCTGCAGTATATCCTTTCCCTGTCACATCCCCTATTCACATCCTGCTCAAAATTTAGCAGCTGAAAAAGCCACCATTTGTCCAATTACCAAGGAATACCAATGCATGAGTCATATTGCTGCATTCTGTTGCCACTGTAGATTCACTGCATTCTGCACTGTCCCCCACTCCTATTTGCTGCAGCAGGTATTTTCCTGGATCACAGTTTTACCATTTGGGACTACGAGCCATGGCAGTGAGCTGAGACACTAGAAACTCTGGAGAGGAGGTACTGTCAGGTGACCACAGAATAATGATTGTTGTCAGTGATTCCACATCATTCATTAGTGAACAAACCTGCTGAGAGGAATCTGATGGAGGTATGGACACAGTTTTACTTAAACAGATGAGCTTTGTAGGACATCACCCTAGTGCTAGACACAGGTAAACAGGATGGCCTTATTGAAATCAATCATTTAATCTGTAAAGCAGTATTAAATTGTCCAAGCAAGATCTAGTTAGTAGGCTGAGGCCAAAAAATACTGCTTCCCTTTCACATATTGTCAGATTGAAAATATGGATACACCAAACTTCTGGCATAACAAACAAACAAAAACACACACTCACAGAGAACACTTACTGTTTAGTTCACTTGCATTAAATGTAGTGTATGTTGCGTTAAAACCACTGTAATTTTCAGCATAATCGGTGGTGAACTGTGCTGTAGCCTCATGAGAAAAAATGTAAATTGTTTCAGTGTTGGTCCCTGACAGAGAAGCTGAAAACAAGCAAAGAATAATGTAGTCAGAGAGAAAATAATCCCGTGCACATTAAAATCTCCAGTGCTGTCACAAAAATGCTGTAGATTAGTTTACGGGGTCTTAAGAAATGCTTTCCCTCTTGTACTGTGATCCTGCTACAATAGCTTCAAGGCCCTGGAGCATTTAGCTGTTTGGCTGCCATATGAATATTCTGCATAACCCAGCTCTCATATTGATCAATATGGATATAAGCTAGTCTTTTTCTATTTCACATTCTCATTCTGTAGTTGCTTCCAAAAATAAGGTTAAATAATAATAATACTTTCTTTATAAATTTATATGTTTTCCGCCTCTGGTGGAATTCAGCTGTATAGACTGAGTCTTGTGAAAAATGGGCAAAATCCCAGTTTTCCAAAGTAGAGTAGAGAGATAGAGAAAAGGTATAACCAGTATTTCAAGGTTTGAGGAAACCAATGTCATGCTTGTAATGATTTTCAGGGAACATGACACTACTTCTCCCAACAGTCCAGTTTAGATACTTTTATTTTACATTATTTTGTGTGATGTTACAGGATCTTCTGACAACATATTTCCAATGAAACATGGACTCCACAAGACCGTGACTCTGGTCAAGTTATCAGGATTGTTCAAATAAGAGCTTAAAAAACAAGAAGATATTTCCTAGTATGTAAAGAAAGCAATTTTTAAGAGCAGATGTGTATATTGAGATCAACTGTCTAACAAGGTAATTTTACACAGCTCCAGTCTCCTCTCAAAAATACACATGCATTTCTTTTCGCCTCAAAATGTATAATTTACCACTTATATTTTATGAATGGAAAAGTAATATTACCTGAAAAATAAACTTACCTTTTAAAATCTTGTTTTGTCCTAAACCTTCAAAAATATTCAATGTGTCTGCATATTGTTGTGTTTCAAAGGAAGTGAAGTTCAGCTTAATGGACAACCCTTGAGGTACTCTAAGGTAGCAAGAGAAAAATAAACCTGAAAACTGAAAATCTCTTTTTGACTGTAGTAAACTCATTGAGTGACTGAATGATTTTAAGTTCAGAAGCAACATGAAATTATATGAATTGATGACCTATTTGTCTAACCTCTACCTTGTAATATTACCAAAAAAATAGGCCACAAACCTTTTGTAATAGTAGAAATACTCCTTTACTCACTGCAGTTAAGTATATTCTAGAAACTGAATGTTCTGAACTCTAGGATGTGATAGTCAGTTCTGCAGGGGTTTTTGTTGTTTCTTATTTTCCCCTACATCTCACTGAATTACAATTACCTTTTCATACATGTTGCTATTAGATATCATCTCACTGCTCAGATAGACTTCCTAAGGCCAGAAGAATAGTTTTGTGGTTTCAATATGAATTGCAAAATATCAAAATCTCTCTCTTGAAAGTCCAAACCAATGTTTCTTCTGACAAAACCAGGATTTGCATGAAGAAGATTTGATGATCTCAAACCCACTGTTTGGGAACTTGTTATACACCCTAACCATCAGTAAGTTTAATAACAAAAGTCACTTAAAATAAAGTGTAAAAAATGCTTTATTTTGCTGCAGTTATGTTCTCTCAATAATCTATATTTAAGTTACTCTCTCACTTCCTTTCTGCAAAACATATATGGCACTACAAATTCTAAAACACTACTATCACAGTCAGCTTAGCTTCCTTTATCAATATTTGTTGTTTTCTGGAATTGAAAGACCCACTGAAAATAGCTTTTCAACAGCAATCTGCTGGTGTTTATCAGTAATGATGGGTAGAGAAGTGTGAAGTACACAGTTAAATCTTCACCTTTTTTTTTTTTTATTATTTGTTATTGCTGTGTATTTCTCCAGAGGAAAAAAAATATCCTTGTTTTGAAAAGAATAAAACATGAAGTTGCTAGGTAGTCCTTCAGGAAGCTTAAGTTTCAGGGATATATTAAGTATACTGCTCTTTTAAAAGCAGAGGAAATTGCATCTTCATTTGGAGTTAAATGGGGTGAAAATGTAAAAGCTTTTCCTAAAGGTAATGGAGAAATCTTTCTAAACAAAGGCAGGCAGAAGAGAAATCCAATCTCAGATGTATCAGAGGGTAACTTTTAACACATTTTTATTGGGATAATAAAAACAATAGGAGGAAATGTCTCTCATTGTTTACTGAAAAACCCAGAAGGTTCTCTCATAGTAACAATTCTGTTCAAAAGGAAAACAAAATTTGAGTGCCACATTAAATTTCTCAGGTCTTTGCTGTCAGTGTTGCCAGATTTTTTTAAAGCAGATAAGTGGAAGATAAATCCATAAAGATGTTTCTTTTTGCCAGTGATCAACCTGTAATTGCACAGATCTGCAGAACCTCTACTATGTTATTTGCAATTACTAATGATTCTTTCCAAAACGAAGCTTTTATTAGCTACATACCTGGTATAGATATCTACCTACTACAATGCTTCTTGCAGCTATAGCAGCACTTGAAGAAAAATTAACAGCTTAGAAGGAAAATGTGCACTTGAGCCATGATTATTTACTGTGCTCAAATTCTGCAACAGCACAAAATGAGGAACAAGTCTGACTTGTATTTGGAAGGACGGAATCTCATGCTTTTCCTGGGACACATCTAAATTTTAAATTCATGTGTAGCCAGTAATTATTGATGAATAGTACTGCTGAAGATGAGAAGGAACAAATGTCCTTAAGAAAATTAAAGCCTAGGACTTTCAAAGCATCCTTGGCAATGAGAAGTCCAAAACTTTTCCAATTTTAAAGGTAAATCCTTAATCTCCTTTAAAACTCTTCTAACAAATTAATACTTCTCAGAATCAAAGAACAGCCATTATTACAAAACCATAATAAGAATTACTGCCTTTCAATTTTTTTTCTCCCTGGCCTGTGAAGTGGATCTCGAGAGTCAAAAGTCAAATAGACCTCTCCCAACTGTAGGTATGTATCCTTGATAAAAAAATTACACTTCTTGTGCCTAGGGCTGAAAAGGCATTTGATGCTATTATATCATGCAATTTTAAAACATATTACTCAGTTACTTAGGAGCACAAGCACTCTAAACTCGCAGAAGAAATCTGTCCCCCTAAATAAGAAGGGAATTCTTGAAAATTCCATCTGTTAGTACCAGTTATATCATATAAAACCATTACCTGATGACCAGTATTTAATGCAATACTTTGAAAAACAATGTTATGTGATTTATTTTGAGCTTACACTTATATCACTGTGTATGCATATAACACACAAGATTTCTCAAAGTCATACCTAAGAATTTTTGTAAGTGTGAAAATTATTGATATAGTTATGGGATCTAGGCATTCAAGTTTTAAAAGAAAAGTTACATAAATACAAAAGAAAAAACTGATATTACATATTTTCTGTGCTGGAGTATTTGGTAATCCAAAAAAAATGCATAAGGCTATTGTGCAGGAAACAATATCACCTCATAATCAAAAAAATGTTAGGGACAAAATTACTGGAAAATGACTTACAGGATTATCCATTGGCAAATGATGTTTGCATTATATGGCTTTGGATAATTCATAGAGTGAAAAAACCCAGAGGAATCAGTCAACATGAATTTTCCATCACAAACTGCAGCTGTAAAGATATAATGAAGATCATTTGTCAAAATGCCATTTGAAAAACAGAACTGGAGCCAAAATGAGGGTGACCTTGGATATTGGTTTACATGGATTACCTTGGAAAAGCTTTGTAAGCAACAATGGGAAAACTAAGTAAAACATACTGTTAACTTACTCCTATTTCTAATTCCTATGACTTTTTGATCTCCAAGTACTGTATAAGAGGAAATGTAGTACAGAAAATTTATTTTTAAATTAGAGATAACCTAGCTAATCCAAACTAATCTATACCAATCCAAATAATTAAAATCCAACACCTGGATTTAACTAATTCAATTCTTTCTTTCGTTTTATTTGTAAGGAAACTGGATCTTGCCTTAACAGTTCTTATCTACAGCTACTTTAAATCAGAAAACTGTGTTTGCACTACCAGAAATGATTCGATGTCATGTGAATAAAAGCAAGAACGGATATGGTTGACTATTGTTATCTCTACTTTTATGAGCTTCCCAGTTCCTCGTCTTATATATTACTGAGCACTCCAAGAGATAAGTGGATCTCCCAAGTTTCCTGCCAGCTATCGAGTTCACTCATCTGAGGTAAATGTCATCCATCATCATCTATTTTTTCAAAAATCTTTTATTAGTTTTGTTCCCTTGGTGCTGCTATTCCATTCTAGGAAAGTTCTTGTGTTTAAAAAAACAGATAAAAAAAAAAAAAAAGTCTTTTTAAGCCTCAGCAAGATTAGAAATGGTAATTCATGTGGAGTTATTTTATTTCAGCAGACACTGAAGAACTGTTGAAGCTTCGGCTGCACCTCTTGAACATTAATTATCTTAGGAACCTGTAATGATGGGTTTTTTTCAGTTGTTCAGAAAGCATCATAGAGCTTTGAAATAAGGATAAAATCAGTATCACACATGATTATCTGAAGATGTATGGACGAGTTCACCAATTCGAGGCAGATGATCAGAAATTAGATAGAGATTTTCATTAACATCAGAAGTGAAATATATCTATAACCACTGCCCAAATTATGAATTATCAATCATATTGAAATGCTATTGAGCATAGTATTCCTCTAGGAAGCTCCTAGTCTGTTCATTTTATAAATGTACAATTCTTTCTGACCACCACTGTAGCAAACACAAGATAAAAATTAGGCTTTGTTTCACTCAGGCTCAGGCATACACTTGTTAACAAAGACTGGACAGAGTGAACTTCGACAACAAGTCTAATGAATGAGCTGGAATAGAATCATATTAACTTTTGCAATCTTTGAGAGCAAAACAGAACACATAAGATTTTAAATACACAAAGAGAAAAGGTTCATGATTGCGGATTGCTATAGAACTCTTTTATCATAAGAGGCTACAGTATTAGAGTTGGAAATTTGTATGCAAATACTTTTTCTGTTCACTTTATTCATGTGTTTCCTGTCCTTACCAAGCCAAAGAATAAAATCAGTGTAAGAAGAAAAGTGCCCATCTAGTTATTAATGAAGTGAAAAAAAACTGGTACTCTTAACAAGCAAGAAATATTCTGATCTAAAAAGTAGTTCATACCACTGGCAATAATAAAAAGAGATATAGACACTGTTCAAATAAAATCAACGACAAATACTTGCTCATTAATTTCTGTTAGAATCACAGAATGGGGCAGGTTGGAAGGGACCACAGTTGGTCATCTGGTCCAACCTCCCTGCTCCAGCAGGGTCATCCCAGAGCACATGGCACAGGATTGTGTCCAGATGGTTCTGGAATATCTCCAGTGAGGGAGAGGACACTCCACACTCTCTCTGGGTGACCTGTTCCAGTGTGTGGTCACTGCACAGCAAAGAAGTTCTTTCTCATGTCCAGGCAGAACTTCCTGTGCATCAGTTTCTGCCCATTGTCCCATTGCTCAGCACCACCAAGCAAAGCCTGGTCTATCCCCTGACACCTCCCTGCAGATACTGATTCTGGGCACATTAAGAGGGCTTAGTCCTGTTACCTAGAATTTCAGGGAGAAGCTCCCCAAACTGGTCAGATCAAGCTCACATATTTCACTTTGATAGGACCTTTCTCTGCCAAGGGCAGTTCATTACTTTCTGTCTTACATATGATTAATCTCTCCCAGCGCTGTAGTGATGCTGTGAGGTGGGTAATCACAAAGTGTTAGCCCACATATGTAATAACCGCAAAGAGAACTGCAGAAACACCTCCTGGGATGAGCCTCCAGTCTCCCTTTCCTTACACCTACATGCTACACAGCTGCTTTACAGCAGTGCCAGTCATTATTAGTAGATGCTGTTCAGATTTCACATTTCCCTAAAGACCCTTTCACTGAAATTGCTAGCTGCACTTTTGTGATGCCTTTTGTTACTGCACTGCATTGCAGAGCCAGAGAGAGACCTTTCAAGATAATTTTAATCAATAAAACAAACAAAGAAAAGGTGTTCAGTTGCCTGAATCTCTGCTGAGATTTTACTGAGTTCTGTCTAATGCAGGAAGAGGTTCCTAAAATTCACTTTTTATCCCATAGTTTTAAACCATTAATGTATTCTAAAATCTGAAATACTACGGGGAATAGGAACCAAGATGAAAAAAACAAGTTATTTAAAGGACAGCAATTCTTCTGTGTGCAGGAGCATTTGTAGTATGAATTATGAATTGGCTGTAAATCTCACTGTGAAAAATCAGAGGTAGAAGAATTTGCAGGTACCCCAAATATGTATCCAACTTCTTGACACTCATTACACTGTTTTTTTCAAAGTCTGCTAAGAAACTGTAATTAGAAATTTAGAAAAGCTGAGATTTTGGATGGAAAAGGCTGAAAATGTAACATGAGAGACATGGAGCAACATTTTGTCCTCCAGTCAGAATTGTATTTCTTTAAGATTATGAGCTGAAGCTGCTACAATAATGGTAACTAAATGAATTGCTTGGAAATACCAGGCATCAGTGAAGAGGAACAGGGGAAAACCATCCAACACCCTGAAGTGGACTGTATTTCCTCCAAAATGTTCAGCTAAGTCTTCTTTCTGAGCTTACTGGACTAAGGAAAAATGCAGTTGGTGGGCTGGGCTGCAATTCACCTTTTTTTTTTTGGGTGTATGTATGTTTGTTTGGGTTTTGTTTTTGTTTTGTTTTGGTGTTTTTTTTAAAGAAAATCATACTTCTAACAGAAGGGGTCAGCATGTCACCAGCCTTCAGAGTCAAGCTTGCAGATTCTTTAAAAAGTAAATTTGTTTTTTACTTGCTTGTATGTTTTTGGAGCCCAACAGTTTACATGTTTCTGAAAGCTCAGAGCAGACTTCCCCCACGGTTTTTGTCAGGAAAGCTCAGAGGGCCTTCTCACAGCAGAATGATGGAAAGAAGCATTTCAGATTTCTAACACTGAAGTCTATATTTAAAAACAAACAAGCAAACAAAACTCTCAGGGAGTTAATGGCTCCAGATCCTCATAGAACATTTGCAACGTTCTCCCTGCAAGAAAACTTGACAGACTTTTAACTGAGAGCTGAGGCAGACAGCATTAACACACACGTGTTGCCATCAAAATGCTGCACAGCCCTTTGGTAAACAGAAACACAGTCAGACTCCTTGGTACAATCTCACTGCTACAGAGAGCAGTGCCTGCTCTGCACAAAAAGGTGCTTGGGGATAGTAGGCAGTCAGATGGAATTGTGGAATAGAAGCATAGAATCATTTAGGTTAGAAAAGATCTCCAAGTCCACCGAGTCCAACCTTTGGCTGATCGCCAGATTGTCAATTAGACCAGACTACTGAGTACCACTTCCAGTTGTTCCCCAAAAACCTCCAGAGATGCTAACTCCACCACCTCCCTGGGCAGTCCATTCCAATGTTTAACCCTTTCTGTGAAGAAATTCCTCCTAATTTTCAACCTGAACCTCCCCTGGTGCATCTTGAGGCCATTTCCTCTCATCCTGTCACTGGTTGCCTGGGAGAAGAGATTGACCCCCACCTGGCTACAACCTCCTTTCTGTCAATTTTAAGGAGCAATAAGGTCCCCTCTGAGCCTCCTTTTCTCCAGGCTAAACACCCTCATATCTCTCACCCTCTCTTCACAGGACCTGTGCTCCAGACCCTTCCCCAGCTCATTTGCTCTTTTCTAGAAACACTCCAGCACTTTAAATTCTTTCTTGTCATGAGGGGCCCAGAACTGGACACAGTTCTCAAAGACAAGATAAAGGCAAACAAAGTGACTGATGCTGAAGGATATAATCTTTTTACATTGAAAACCACGAGGTTTCAGGTTTGTAAGAGTTTCATAGAATCACAGAAGGTTGGAGGTTTAATGGTACCATCCGGTCCAACCCCTTGCCTAAGCAGGGACACCTAGAACCGGTCACCCAGATTTTCACATTTCTCACTGTGGTGCCAGTAACTCAAATATTTGCATCAGAGTCATGCAGACACTGCCATGCAGACACTCCCATTCCCTAGCACTCAGGGTAGTGAGATGTAGATGGGAGGCCAACAAACAAGAGTTTGGGCTCCTGCCAGGTCTCCATCCACACTCACCTGGCCTGGCTGCAAAATGCTATTACTGCCCACCTCACACCCCCTGCCCCATCTGGAGTCTGGATCAATGTATCTGAGAGTACACAGTAACCAAGAAAAACTGTTCATAGTATTTTCTGTAATGATGTTCTTAATCCTGGAATCAAAGGATAAACTTTTTTTCTGACTCCAAGATGCAATTAGGTGGTTTCTGATACAAGGTAATGTGGATTTATATCTGTACAGGGTCATGACTTTAAATTATTTGGAAAGAACATTATTTGATTTTACTGGTGCACAACTTCATATAAAATTTCTATATTTTTTTATAATTTACATAGTTTTTATTTATGGTATAAATATTTACGTATTGAACAACAAATTCTATACTTTTACGTTTATATAACCAGATTGTAATATTTCATTATTTATTACACATATTCTTTATTAATGAGAGTTTTAAAGAAAATTGTTTCTATTTACAAGATAAAGATTATAACAATCACTCTTGTTACTATTTTTAGTAGAATTGATTTGGACATCACTGTGCAGTTTGTTTCCCATAAACTATTTGCAAACTAATGACAGCTTTAAGTATGTTTAAAGAGACTGATTTACAGTTTACATTCTTACCACATCTTTTTTCGGATTCATCCGAACCATCCGGGCAGTTCGAGACTCCATCGCAAAAGAAATCTTGGTTAATGCAGGTTACACCGTCATCACAGAGTTCAGCAGGTGGCAAACACTCAGCTGGAATAACAAAGATGAGAGCAATAACAGCACAGCAGTAATGCAGTTTTGCTACAAAGGAAAATTGACTTACCTCTGGCTGCTTTACCACAAATCTAATCAACCACTCTATTGTGTTTCACAAAACAGCATTTTAAGAAGCCTGGAATAAAATATTGCACACTAAAAAGATAAATTTGGCACAGAATGGAGGAAGTTCTTGAAAGTGAAATATTTTTTGAAACTAAGCTTGAGGTAGGGCTGGAACAAAATTTCCATTAATTCCCACCTCCTCCCTCTGCACAAATAAACTATTTTATGCAATAAAATAAATTACATTTTCCAATTTCTTATGTTTGAATAACATGAGAAAACTGCACCTTGGTTTAAATAACAGTGAAAAATCTCTGGGTTTAGATAAATACAATTTAATTTCTTCAACACATCACAGTGTTGCACTTCATTATGCTAAAGGCTAAAGGCTCATGCCCAACCAACAACAAAACATAGGCAGATCCTTAAAATCGTGGATTTCACCATAGTGTTTTCCTAGAACATAAGTGTTCATCTACTTCATACATGCTCTTTTGGTCTTTAAATAGTTTTGGTCTTAGACATCTGTAGAATTCAAGTAGGTCTTAAAGTGAACAGAAACATGCAACTAAAATAACCTTTGGATTACTACTAATTTCAGAATTATTAAAATTGTAATAAAATATATGTAAACTATTTATATAGACCTACTCACACTGTAAATGTTTACAGGAAAAAGTAAAAATTTCTTATGCAAGAAGGAAAGATGGTAATTTATAAAATTGATTTTACAGCCTCTAACCATTATTGCTGGATTTATTTTTCTCATAAAGCCGTTAGTTCTGTAATCAGAACTGTTAGTTCTGTAATCAGATTAAGTAAATGCCTGTATGATATTGTCTCGTATATCACCATAAATGACAGAGAATGAAATTGGTTTGGATGTATTGTAGCACTTCAAAACACTGAATGTTTTACAAAAACACTCTCAGTGTTAGCAATGCAAATGCTGTAAAGCCAAAAGTATTGCCATTTTGCATCCATTTGATAATTAAAATGAACCAAACAAACTCCAGTCAAGTGTTGGAGGTGATACGGTGCCGATGAATGAATTTTCACAGATGAGCAGAGACAAAACTGTGCATTCTAGAACAAAAAAATCCAACCAATAAGGTAGCAAAATGTTTCGCACAAGCCCAACAATCAAGAAAACATTGTTTACATATGTCACGATCAATTCTGGGTTTATTCAGCTCAGAAAACTAAACAGCAGTGCCACCTCCTGGATTGAAAGAAATCAACCTTTCCTACGAAAACATTCTGACTTCTTTTTTAAACGGAATTACAGTTTGTTGCAATGTAATTACCATCCTTAACTAAATAAGGGCAGTAAACACATAAGACTGCTTATAGATGTCATATACATTTCACTATCTAGTAGGGCTAGAGGACATTTCCAAAGATTAAAATGTCTTTGGCTTTCTGTCCATTGGTAGTCATGTGAGAATTTGCTAAGGTTTTTATTTTTTCCCCCCATCAGAAAGGTCAAGAAATGATAGGAAAAAGAAAAAAGTGCAACCAGTGTGAATATCAATATGTACATCAACATACACAACACACGTATTATTTTTTAATAAAATACAGAGTCTTAGAAGTCCTTTCTCTTTGGAGAAGCCTCCCTAATCAAAGGTAAACCTGCATATCCTGCATTTCCAGGAATGGGATGTGAGGATTAAGTGGTATAAGAGGCTGTACACAGTTACTTACCAACAGCTGTTGAGGACTTGCTTGTGGTGAGTTGTCCTGAACCTGGACAAACACAGCCTGAGGTTAGAACTCTACTCCTTGCTCTCTGAAAACACCTCTGCAGTTTCTTGGGCAGAACTCAGCAGCAGTTAATCTGTTTTTTGTATCTGCATAATTTATATCTGCATTATTTGCTATATCCCCAAACCCCATCTGAGTTAATGATGTAGAAACACCTGATTGATTGCCTTGGTCCTGAAGGCCAAGCTTCACAATAAACATAAGAAAAAATGATGTGGAACTCAAATGTAGTTTAAATCTCATTCTTTTATCTCCAGTCACATGCTTTTCAGCAACTTCAAAAGACTTTTTTTTTCTCCCCCATTAAAATAAGAGCAATGCTTTCTTGCCTTCCCCTAGTATGTAAAAGTTCTGACCTGAAGTTGGTATCACGGAACTTGTAATTGCGCTTGTGGGATCTGTTGAAACAAGACAAGTTATGACAACTTTAACATCAGTTAAAATGTATATGTACATTTTCTTACAAATTATATTGATCAACAAATCAATTGAAAGCCTCAAACCTAACTGTCTATTTACATACAGGCATACATAAATACCTACTTCTCTATGCACTTATTTACACACAAACAAAAGACCAGGTACTAAGCAGATTTGTATTAGTGATAGTTAATTGCAAAACAGTCTGGAAAAGTGGAATGCATATTTGTGATTGCTCCAACAGAACTTGCAACAGTGCTGTAAATAATAATCATTAGGACACACCTGGTATTTCCATCCCCCAAATAGTCTTACTTTCATCTCCTCTTTGAGTTTGCCTGAGCAACCCTGTTTACTACTTTTACTTCCAAAATTAAGTCTCAAATATGTGAGTAGGGCGACCATGCCTTCAGCTGAAAACAATCCCCATGTCGCCACAGTTAATGGACCCTGTACCTCAGTTGATAAAATGAAAGGCCAGAAGGAATAAAGTGAGAGATGTAGTAAGGCTTTCTCTATAGGTCATCATCCATCAGTTTTGTGGGGAGAAGTTGCTGACTGTTGGCCATCACAGACTTAATTTTGTTAGATGTTCCTGCTCTCCCAGACCTACTAGTGCACACACTTGCATGAGGATTCCCTACCCAATTTTCCATCAAAACATGCTTATTTAGCAAATGCTATTATTGAGCTAAGCTGGGCAATTCTGTATTAAGTGGATTATGGACTATTCTGTGTCAGCAAATTTGAGGCCACAAATGGCAGAGAGAGAAGAGAGCAGGGAGGGTGCAGCCTGTTGGACTGTTCTCACACAGGTGTGTTCAGAGAAGGAAGCTTGATTCATACCTACACAGTAGTTTCCAAAGTGTTATGCACATATATATCTATCCCCATATCTGTCTATACATTTACTGCAGCATAACTATTTTGAAAGGAATTAAACATTCAAAGACCTAAAACATGGATGCATGCAAGAGCAAGAAGTTCTAATAGGAATCTATGTCTTGAAGAGTGCTGAAACAAAATTGGGGTTGTTATAAACATTCCCAGAAACGCATTCACAAGCTGACAGCAGACGGCATAAAGGAAAACACTGGACAGGGACAGAGGCTTCGGTGGCATAAGCACAGATCACAAATGATCTGTTGCTGCACTGTGTCACTGAAGTAGCATGTGAGATGGATAAGAATGGTTTAGGGGTCAAAAGGCACATATTCCAAGCATCCAGCAGATGTAAATGTACCACATGTGATAAAACCTAGGTATATTATGGCATTTGGACTAAACCAGAAAGAACAAGGAAGCAGAAAATACCAAAAAATGTACAAAAATGACCTCAAGCAGATGCAAGAAAAAGAGGGAAGAAATTCACACCAGGAATATTACTGCCATTCCAGCCTGGTGTGCTGACAACTCCCAACTCCTTTCCCCCTTCCTCTGGCACCTTCCCCCATCTCCCGGTTTCTTCTTGAGGATGATTAGCAACGTTGAACTTAGGACAGAGGGAAGCATTGAGATAGCATACCAGAGGAAGGGACAGATAGGAAAAAATCATATGTTAGCAATTTTAATAGTATCTTTGGGAATAACCTGTAGTAATTTTACACTTTGGACTATACACGTTAGTAGTCCTGTAACTGGACTAATAACTGTTTCATTGCTATGGCTGTAATTAGACTATCAATAAATACTTGTCTCCTATATTTAAAGGTGCATTTCTTTAGCTCACATACACTGCATGAGGCTCCTGGTCTGGTACCCTGCCCTGGAGAATTTCTATGTAGTAATTTGTATGCAGTTTGCATGTGACACCTCTACCTTCCCCTAGTGCTACAAAGCACTTCCTGTATTATTCAGCTGTCTGGCTGACTTTTGGCAGGTTTGTGCTCACTGAATTTGCGAGACCAAGGAGTTTTGTTTGCTTTATACCTTATCATCATAAGATGTCCAGTCATAGTGAAAGGAAAGCCTGTCAATCAACACTGCTCAGTAAATCAGTAACCACTGTTACTGAGCATGACAGTCTCACCTACCTGCCTACATCTGAGAAAACTTCAGCTTGTAACTCAGCTGGTGGAGGGAGACTCAGCTTTTGATTTGATCCACTAATTAAGTCTTGGAGTTTCTGTACAGATTTCAGATCAGTCACTGCTTTCTCAAATTGTCAGAAACACTGAAGGCAGCTAATTATCACTGAATGGACCCTGGCAGTCAAGCCCCAACTACATCCAAGGCAGCTTTATTAAGTTATACCAGCTGAACAGCGAGTCTTATGCTCCTTCATGTTGTAATTGCAACAAAAAATAGTTCCTTTTTTATGAAAGATACTGACCTGATGAAGGTGAAGGTATCACTGTGGTAAGATTTTCATCAGCTATTGGAAGAAAGAAAGTTCATTTTAAACTTCTTTTATAGCACAGTTTCTAGGTTTATACGACAGAAATAAAGGTAAAAAAAATAAAATTGTCATGACTATTTCTCATTGAATCACTATCAGTGTCCTGCTTCCCTCTTTTTGCTTGTCTCACCCTGTTCCAAGTCTTTGGTCAAACTCCATAACCTTCCTAAGGAGGAAATGTCCCAAAAGTGAGATGAGGTCATGAGTTTTCATGGCCACTGCAATTCCTTTGAATCCTCGATCCCTATTCATTGTATTGCATATAGAACATCTTCATCTGGGAAGTCTTTGCCCTGAGACTTCATATTCTATAGAGATTTGCAGAGCACCTGTGTCTTATAGAACAGTATTTAGAATAGATAAATGAGTTAAAATTAACCTGGGATAATTTGTAAGAAAGAAAGTTGCTTTTAATCACTGAGAAAACTGATTTCAAGCAAGCCACACCTGTGTTGTAGTTCTCTCGCTCTCTGAAACAGGAATAATATTTCTCTTGCAGAACATGATGCAAAAGTGCCATATATGACTATGATGGTTAATTAGTTACAATTATTTTATTGAAACACTCCTGATGGAATGGACAGGTGATATCTCGTGAAAAGAGGCATTTTAGTCATCCACAGAAGTAAAAGTTTCACTACTTCAAAGTTTATCAATGGATATAGAACCTTTTAAAAAGCTCTTCATTATTTTCTTTGGTGATGTTTTTGAAGTATAATGAGCAATCACTTTCCACAGTTTTGTGCAGTTATTTAGAATAACTTCTTATATGTGGTGCAATAGTAAAGAGAATTAAAGGTGCCAACACTCCAAATTTAGCCTTTGAATAGCTGATGTACTTAGTGAAAAATACAGCTTTTAGAATAGAGTAAGAGACATTGCACATCAGATTCAAACTCTTAAAGCACTCAGTTGCTACTTAATAGTAACTCCAGCAGGTCTTAAAATGTCAGCTAATCAACTTCTACTTCAAAGAATTCAAATTGTTCTTTATTCTAATCCTCAGAGAAGGTCTGTTTTGAAACTCTATTGAGGTAAAAACGAAGGTTCCCATTGATCTTAATGGGCTTTCACTTAGGCTTTGATAAATTTTCTAGTACTTACATAAAAAAACTATATTTGTATATGTGCAGGATTTAAAACTACCTAGTCTTCAAAGTCCTATTCCTTTTTTTTTTTTTTTTTTTTTTTTTCACCTGCACTTTACCTAAGCCTTACAGGAATATGAAGCCAGTTCCCTGGGAGCACTTGTCCAGAAGCCACGTTCAGTATTTAGTTTGTTGTTCTTAATTGACATCTTTTCAATAAATGGATCCTCACCCTCCCTGACTCTGAGCCCTTTCCTTATTCTTTCACAAAACAAAACTATAACTGCATTTACTTACGAAACAACACAGTTGGGGCTTAATTGCTTTAATTTGAGAGCTAACAAAGTTGCAAATATTATGCTACATAAAGGAAATAATATGGAGTGGTTTTCACTGGGAAATCACTGCTTTGCCCTTTACTCCCGCCTTAGTAAATGTACATGATGCTGGCTCGTAATTTCTGGTAGACAAGGCTGTAAATGATTCTCTGAGCTGCTCCTGAAAGATCTATAACCAGGAAAGAGGGCACCCAAGAGCAAAAGTAACAATCCCTTTGCTGTTTGGGAGCCAAAGTATTCATTCATGTTACTTGTAGTCCTCAAGGATTTATGGAATAATAATAAAAAAGCTTACTAGCATTACCTGTGACTTGAATGCTGTTCACATCAATTTTCAAAGTCTGGGTAGGATTAGGGTTACTTGTGTTGACACCCAAAACCAGCTCATTTTTTACTTTCTCAGCTGTTACCATCTGGGTAAAATAAAGTGTGAAGATCACAACAACGCTAGCAATACAAAATAGAGAGGTTCATTAGTTATTCTAGCTAATAAAATAAATCTGCTACATGACTTATCATCTAGACAATATTTCATTCTAACTCTGGTTCCATTTGTAAACTCAGATTGTCTTTAGGTATTGAATTGCAAGGATGACACACAGAGAAACACTGCTTAATTATCTGGTAGGTTTGAACCTTGGAGAAAATTTGTTCTTTCTTTATCTGCACTTATTTTCACAG
>NW_020955369.1:1347078-1397462 GCF_003031625.1 Empidonax traillii | reverse complement strand
TCATTAGTTATTCTAGCTAATAAAATAAATCTGCTACATGACTTATCATCTAGACAATATTTCATTCTAACTCTGGTTCCATTTGTAAACTCAGATTGTCTTTAGGTATTGAATTGCAAGGATGACACACAGAGAAACACTGCTTAATTATCTGGTAGGTTTGAACCTTGGAGAAAATTTGTTCTTTCTTTATCTGCACTTATTTTCACAGGGGGAAAAAAACCAAAACAGCATTTACATCAACTGCTGCAACAGAGCTGAATTTGAAGAAAACTAAAGAAGTAGGTTTATTGTTGTTCAACAGGTTTCCTAGATTTAGCCCTAAAATATTGATGATGACTTTTAAGTGTTGAAATTTGTATATCTATGAAAATTGTATAATATATTCATGTCGCAAAAGTGATCCCTTCTATAAAGCAAAGGCCATCTGTGGATTCTACATTTCTGAGGATCTCCTGTACTATTGCCTGGATTCTCACAGGGAAACAGTAATGGATGAAACCAGAGATATTTTGAAATCATTGTTATGCTGCATTTAACTTCTATGGGGCCTGAATTTTATCCAGAGTGCTTTCTGTTTGCTCCCTCTCATCCATTTCTGGACACTATTATGAAGTTTTATATCTGTAGTTAGAGTAAGGTAATGCTGAAGTATGATACTTGTCAAAGTTTTTCTCCTTTTACTTAAACTTAGGTGCAAACGTTTTTATTCTTAAGCACTCATAACTATCCGTTTGCAACTCACTCAGTAGTGCTTTTTGTAAGGAGTGATTAATCCTGCCATTTTGCTGAGCACAGTTTGTAGTTTGCAATATGTGGAAAAACTCCTCTTCTTGCATATTTCTGATAACCTCTAGGCCATGCTGAGCAAACAAAAGCTTTTATTGCTATCCTTGTGACTCAGCGGAGCTTCATGGGTGAAATAACAAGCAGACTGCCTAAAGGGGTAAACACTTTCTAAATGAGAAGAAAATAATTTCTGAGGCAAAGTACTATTCAAGGCAGAAATGAAGGCAGATCCTTACTGATGTATTAAAAGCCAGATCCAACTTACACTAACATTAGATTTTTTGTGACTTCTGTGATTCTTGCGTCAAGATACAGGATTGGAATTGGTATTGTCAAATACAGATATTTGCAGTACAGATACCTGGATTTCCATCGATGGAAAGAAATAAACTGTTCTTTAGCACAATTGGTCTACTCCTAAAAAAGGCATCTAAATTGACCAGATGAGAAAACTAAAAACCCATCACATACAAAGACAATCTTGAGCAACAAGCTCAGAGATGTCTTCTTTGATGCCCAAATTTTGTTGAGAATAGTCCCTTATTGTGTGCAGAAACCAAATTGTGCTGACTGGATCTACCTTTACAAGGACAAAAATCCAGAAGTGGCTTACTCCTACTACTGTTTACTCCATTGCCTTAAAGGTGTAAAATTTTCCATGAAGTGATCATACTCCACCTAATTATGATTATATCCTCACTATTCCAATCAAAAGATCACTCTAATTCAAATCTAATTCCCATTACTTACAAATAAACTATCTCCTCTACATATTTATCAACTTTATGTATTAAAGAAAACACTGATATCACAAGCACACCTGTTATCACAGAACTGCATCATCTGTTGCCATGTAACCTGCACTTTGATTTTGTGGTCTTACCTATGACACAGCTTATTATATCATTCATTTCTCAAGATCTTTCAATTCCACTTGAATCCTAATCTTTTGTCCTCTGTTTTGTTCTTGCCCATCACAGTGTGTCATCAGACCTTCCTTTATTTAAAACTTTAGTTAGTAGTAATAACATGAGATCTGCCCCCTAGTTAAAGAAGCATTCCACAAGCAAGCTCAGCACAAACTGATATCCTCTTCCTTCCAGACAGTTTCTTATCTACTTGACTGTGACTTTTCCATTTCTCTTTCTAAATCTACAGTCCCAGGAACTATTACTATTTTTTTTTTTCCTTTTCTAATACTAAAGGACGTTTTTGAAGGAAAGATCTATCTTGGAGCTTCATTCTTTTTAGAGGTCCTTATGCAGTCTGAATGGATGTTTGTTTGTTTTTTTTAAACTATTCACTGTCCACAGAACTGTCTAAATCAATAGTATGATTGTTTCCTGCCCATATTTTAAGTAAACTCTGTCATATGCAATTACCCAGTCTCTGACTTCTTGAATCTTTCCAGGCCATCTTCAGATTTCCTGTAGGAAAAAAAAAAACCAAACAAACAAAACCCTCAAAATACAAAAGCATGTTTCTCCTTGATTTTATAATGTGGATAGGATGAAATCATGTTCTGAAATTTTGCCATAATAGGAGACAGTATTACACGTGTTTTGCTGAATCAGGACCTTATTAAGAATAGTGCAGATGGAATTAGCACTACAGACCTCATTGTAGTGAGGGACTTTTTTGTCAGTTGGCCTTCAGTAGGACAATCAACATAACAGGAGATTGAAAATGAGATCAAAAACAAACTTTACTTAATGAAGCAGTTCTTACTGTACATATTTTATGGAATCTTTAGGACACACAGGGTGCAGCTTTGCCTGGTGCCAAATGACAGTCCCACTTGCTAACAACCTCAGGAATATGAGTTAAGTGGATCTGTGTCCATAGGGACACATGAGCGTATCACTATACATCTCAGCCTATGCCAGCAGACCTTTAACCTGAAATTTCTTCAAGGAGCAGGAACCCTGGAAACACAGCATCTTGGAAAAAAAAATAATTTAGCAGTTCTTTAAAATATAAAAATTTTGTGGGTAGGTCTTAGGGCTTAGCCTTACTGGTTGGGTCAAGGCACAGACATACATGAGTCTGAGAGGGAAGTTTGCCCAAGGAAACACACTGCTGTCAAACTGACCAGAGTAGCACCTGGAAGATGTGAAATGTGGAAAGAATAATATAGAATGTTTCCAAGGGTGTCTTGAAAAACAAGGTATTGGTAAGTTTCTCCTGAGAGAAACAGCTAAGAGAGAATTTTAGTAATTTATTTTCAAAGTTTAATTAAGCTGTTACCTACTTGAACTGGGAAATTTCACATCTCTCAAATGTGTTCTTCAGATCACTTTCTTGTAAGACCTTTTGTACCTATATGAAGTGAAGAAATCTTGAACCAATAGGGCAATTAAAAATACACCCAGTCAAACACTATATTTATGGTTTTAATACTAAATCATTTTTCCTAGATTACAGAAACAAAGCCTTTCTTTGATGATTCACCGATTTTCCCAGATAAGGAATATACTGAGTTTAGACCAGGCTTAGGACGTGAAATAACTCTTTTTGGAGAGAGGAAAAAGCCATCAACAGCAGCTCATGTTAGGGAATTAATGTATCTACAGATACTCTTGAATTAAAAGGAGACCTACAGGTTCTTACCAATTGTTCAACATCAAAGGCAAGGACTTTGAAATCAGCTGATGAACTGTTTTGCAGGGCAGGAATGAATGATGTTCCAGAGATTATTTTAAATATTCCTACGTAGCCATGAGTATTCAAATCTGCTTCAGCTAGATAATTAAAAATAAAATTCAGTGTTTTGAATTATAAGGAAATAAACTCAAAAAATTGCATTAGATTTTATTCCACACAGATGACTTCTAGATTTTCATTCTGCTTTGCAATCACAGATGTTTTTCCTAGTGCTGATTTCAAAAAAGACATTTTTCAATGTTTACAATAGTTACAACTGTAAACTTATTTATTAGAAGTATTATTTGTCTTTGGTTCTCATTACTTTAAATTCTGTTTCAAATGCTGTTCTTCAGCAACACTGCGAATGGATAAAGGGGATGATGGTATGTCAATTATGTCTAAAAAAAGCAACAAAGATACATGGGAAGAATAATAGTGAATTATGAGGTTTTCATGTGTTCTGGATTAAAAAATATCATGAATTACTGCCTCACACTTTCAGTATTAGCACTATGCACTTTTTATATGTGTTTGCTGTTTTTGATGACAGCACTGGAATAACCAGTGTCATACCAGCTAAACCATTTTTGACCCAAACCTCTTACCAGTACATACAGGAATTTCTGGGAGGATTTGTAAGGAAACTAGATAACTGGTCCTTACTGCAAATTTATTCTAGATTGTAATATGTTACTGCATATGAGGTATTCATAAAAAAATTTATTATACATTAAAAACATTTCTTTTCTGCATAAAACACTAGAAATTTTCAGAAAAGATCTGTATTGATGTGGTATTAACCTGTATTATTGACAGATATGAAATGCCTTTTACTTACCAGTTACAATTCCAACAGTATTTTCAGGTTGTTTGAAGGAATTAAAACCCCAAACAAGTTTTAAGACAAAAGCAGATAAGCAGTAAATACTACAGTTAACAGCTTTTGATGGAAACAAACCTCAGTGACACCAATTTAATACTAACTCCCAACAGCAGACTGCTTTGAGCTTCTTTGAAGGCCATTTATCCTTACAACAGTTGCAAGTCTGTTTAGCAGATGTCTCTAAATAGTAAAGGCCCTTTTTATTAGATGTGTCAAACATATTTTTTTAAAAATGTTTTATAATTATTATTTGTAAGTGAATAAATTCTTGCTTATTCATCTTTTAAAACCAAAGCCATTAATTTAAAACCTGTTTCTAGATGCAATAATACACCATTTTAAATTCCTGGAATTTGATAGCATTCTGGTGAGAGGGTAAGAAAGTGAGTAGAGGGAACAACTTTTAAAATCTGTAAAGAAAAAGAATAGCAACTAGAGAAATAAACATGATATTCTGACAAAACAATTTCGTTGTTTGTTTTTTTTTTTTTTTTTTTTTTAATACACACAGAAAGTTTAGTCCTTATGGGCTTCAGTATAAAATAGTATGGACTTCTGGTTAATGGAAGCACCAAAAACTTCAATGTAGCAGAATATTTTTTCAGCTACAAAGGTCACTATGATACTCTCTCCANATACAAAATAGAGAGGTTCATTAGTTATTCTAGCTAATAAAATAAATCTGCTACATGACTTATCATCTAGACAATATTTCATTCTAACTCTGGTTCCATTTGTAAACTCAGATTGTCTTTAGGTATTGAATTGCAAGGATGACACACAGAGAAACACTGCTTAATTATCTGGTAGGTTTGAACCTTGGAGAAAATTTGTTCTTTCTTTATCTGCACTTATTTTCACAGGGGGAAAAAACCAAAACAACATTTACATCAACTGCAACAGAGCTGAATTTGAAGAAAACTAAAGAAGTAGGTTTATTGTTGTTCAACAGGTTTCCTAGATTTAGCCCTAAAATATTGATGATGACTTTTAAGTGTTGAAATTTGTATATCTATAATATATTCATGTCGCAAAAGTGATCCCTTCTATAAAGCAAAGGCCTTGGATTTTGCCTGGATTCTCACAGGGAAACAGTAATGGATGAAACCAGAGATATTTTGAAATCATTGTTATGCTGCATTTAACTTCTATGGGGCCTGAATTTTATCCAGAGTGCTTTCTGTTTGCTCCCTCTCATCCATTTCTGGACACTATTATGAAGTTTTATATCTGTAGTTAGAGTAAGGTAATGCTGAAGTATGATACTTGTCAAAGTTTTTCTCCTTTTACTTAAACTTAGGTGCAAACGTTTTTATTCTTAAGCACTCATAACTATCCGTTTGCAACTCACTCAGTAGTGCTTTTTGTAAGGAGTGATTAATCCTGCCATTTTGCTGAGCACAGTTTGTAGTTTGCAATATGTGGAGAAACTCCTCTTCTTGCATATTTCTGATAACCTCTAGGCCATGCTGAGCAAACAAAAGCTTTTATTGCTATCCTTGTGACTCAGCGGAGCTTCATGGGTGAAATAACAAGCAGACTGCCTAAAGGGGTAAACACTTTCTAAATGAAAAGAAAATAATTTCTGAGGCAAAGTACTATTCAAGGCAGAAATGAAGGCAGATCCTTACTGATGTATTACAAGCCAGATCCAACTTACACTAACATCAGATTTTTTGCGACTTCTGTGATTCTTGAGTCAAGATACAGGATTGGAATTGGTATTGTCAAATACAGATATCTGCAGTACAGATACCTGGATTTCCATCAATGGAAAGAAATAAACTGTTCTTTAGCACAATTGGTCTACTCCTAAAAAAGGCATCTAAATTGACCAGATGAGAAAACTAAAAACCCATCACATACAAAGACAGTCTTGAGCAACAAGCTCAGAGATGTCTTCTTTGATGGCCAAATTTTGATGAGAATGGTCCCTTTTTGTGTGCAGAAACCAAATTGTGCTGACTGGATCTACCTTTACAAGGACAAAAATCCAGAAGTGGCTTACTCCTACTACTGTTTACTCCATTGCCTTAAAGGTGTAAAATTTTCCATGAAGTGATCATACTCCACCTAATTATGATTATATCCTCACTATTCCAATCAAAAGATGGCTCTAATTCAAATCTAATTCCCATTACTTACAAATAAACTATCTCCTCTACATATTTATCAACTTTATGTATTAAAGAAAACACAGATATCACAAGCACACCTGTTATCACAGAACTGCATCATCTGTTGCTATGTAACCTGCACATTGGTTTTGTGGTCTTACCCATGGGACAGCTTATTATATCATTCATTTCTCAAGATCTTTCAGTTCTGCTTGAATCCTAATCTTTTGTCCTCTGTTTAGTTCTTGCCCATCACAGTGTGTCATCAGACCTTCCTTTATTTAAAACTTTAGTTAGTAGTAATAACATGAGATCTGCCCCCTAGTTAAAGAAGCATTCCACAAACAAGCTCAGCACAAACTGATATCCTCTTCCTTCCAGACAGTTTCTTATCTACTTGACTGTGACTTTTCCATTTCTCTTTCTAAATCTACAGTCCCAGGGACTATTACTATTTTTTTTTTCTTTTCTAATACTAAAGGACGTTTTTGAAGGAAAGATCTATCTTGGAGCTTCATTCTTTTTAGAGGTCCTTATGCAGTCTGAATGGATGTTTGTTTGTTTTTTTTAAACTATTCACTGTCCACAGAACTGTCTAAATCAATAGTATGATTGTTTCCTGCCCATATTTTAAGTAAACTCTGTCATATGCAATTACCCAGTCTCTGACTTCTTGAATCTTTCCAGGCCATCTTCAGATTTCCTGTAGAAAAAAAACCAAAAAACAAAAAACAAAAACCTCAAAATACAAAAGCATGTTTCTCCTTGATTTTATAATGCGGATAGGATGAAATCATGTTCTGAAATTCTGTCATAATAGGAGACAGTATTACACGTGTTTTGCTGAATCAGGACCTTATTAAGAATAGTGCAGATGGAATTAGCACTACAGACCTCATTGTAATGAGGGACTTTTTTGTCAGTTGGCCTTCAGTAGGACAATCAACATAACAGGAGATTGAAAATGAGATCAAAAACAAACTTTACTTAATGAAGCAGTTCTTACTGTACATATTTTATGGAATCTTTAGGACACACAGGGTGCAGCTTTGCCTGGTGCCAAATGACAGTCCCACTTGCTAACAACCTCAGGAATATGAGTTAAGTGGATCTGTGTCCATAGGGACACATGAGTGTATCACTATACATCTCAGCTTATGCCAGCAGACCTCTAACCTGAAATTTCTTCAAGGAGCAGGAACCCTGCAAACACAGCATCTTGGAAAAAAAAATAATTTAGCAGTTCTTTAAAATATAAAAATTTTGTGGGTAGGTCTTAGGGCTTAGCCTTACTGGTTGGGTCAAGGCACAGACATACACGAGTCTGAGAGGGAAGTTTGCCCAAGGAAACACATTGCTGTCAAACTGCCCAGAGTAGCACCTGGAAGATGTGAAATGTGGAAAGAATAATATAGAATGTTTCCAAGGGTGTCTTGAAAAACAAGGTATTGGTAAGTTTCTCCTGAGAGAAACAGCTAAGAGAGAACTTTAGTAATTTATTTTCAAAGTTTAATTAAGCTGTACCTACTTGAACTGGGAAATTTCACATCTCTCAAATGTGTTCTTCAGATCACTTTCTTGTAAGACCTTTTGTACCTATATGAAGTGAAGAAATCTTGAACCAATACAGCAATTAAAAATACACCCAGTCAAACACTATATTTATGGTTTTAATACTAAATCATTTTTCCTAGATTACAGAAACAAAGCTTTTCTTTGACGATTCACCGATTTTCCCAGATAAGGAATATACTGAGTTTAGACCAGGCTTAGGACGTGCAATAACTCTTTTTGGAGAGAGGAAAAAGCCATCAACAGCAGCTCATGTTAGGGAATTAATGTATCTACAGATACTATTGAATTAAAAGGAGACCTACAGGTTCTTACCAATTGTTCAACATCAAAGGCAAGGACTTTGAAATCAGCTGAAGAACTGTTTTGCAGGGCAGGAATGAATGATGTTCCAGAGATTATTTTAAATATTCCTACGTAGCCATGAGCATTCAAATCTGCTTCAGCTAGATAATTAAAAATAAAATTCAGTGTTTTGAATTATAAGGAAATAAATTGAAAAAATTGCATTAGATTTTATTCCACACAGATGACTTCTAGATTTTCATTTTGCTTTGCAATCACAGATGTTTTTCCTAGTGCTGATTTCAAAAAAGACATTTTTCAATGTTTACAATAGTTACAACTGTAAACTTATTTATTAGAAATATTATTTGTCTTTGGTTCCCATTACTTTAAATTCTGTTTCAAATGCTGTTCTTCAGCAACACTGTGAATGGATAAAGGGGATGATGGTATGTCAATTATGTCTAAAAAAAGCGACAAAGATACATGGGAAGAATAATAGTGAATTATGAGGTTTTCATGTGTTCTGGATTAAAAAATATCATGAATTACTGCCTCACACTTTCAGTATTAGCACTATGCACTTTTTATATGTGTTTGCTGTTTTTGATGACAGCACTGGAATAACCAGTGTCATACCAGCTAAACCATTTTTGACCCAAACCTCTTACCAGTACATACAGGAATTTCTGGGAGGATTTGTAAGGAAACTAGATAACTGGTCCTTACTGCAAATTTATTCTAGATTTTAATATTTTACTGCATATGAGGTATTCATAAAAAAATTTATTACACATTAAAAACATTTCCTTTCTGCATAAAACACTAGAAATTTTCAGAAAAGATCTGTATTGATGTGGTATTAACCTGTATTATTGACAGATAGGAAATGCCTTTTACTTACCAGTTACAATTCCAACAGTATTTTCAGGTTGTTTGAAGGAATTAAAACCCCAAACAAGTTTTAAGACAAAAGCAGATAAGCAGTAAATACTACAGTTAACAGCTTTTGATGGAAACAAACCTCAGTGACACCAATTTAATATCAACTACCAACAGCAGACTGCTCTGAGCTTCTTTGAAGGCCATTTATCCTTACAACAGTTGCAAGTCTGTTTAGCAGATGTCTCTAAATAGTAAAGGCCCTTTTTATTAGATGTGTCAAACATATTTTTTAAAAAATGTTTTATAATTATTATTTGTAAATGAATAAATTCTTGCCTATTCATCTTTTAAAACCAAAGCCATTAATTTAAAACCTGTTTCTAGATGCAATAATATACCATTTTAAATTCCTGGAATTTGATAGCATTCTGGTAAGAGGGTAAGAAAGTGAGTAGAGGGAACAACTTTTAAAATCTGTAAAGAAAAAGAATAGCAACTAGAGAAATAAACATGATATTCTAACAAAACAATTTCGTTGGTTTTTTTTTTTTTTTTTTTTTTTTTTTTTTTTTTTTTTTTTTTTTTTTTTTTTTTTTTTTTTTTTTTTTTTTTTTTTTTTTTTTTTTTTTTTTTAATACACATAGAAAGTTTAGTCCTTATGGGCTTCAGTATAAAATAGTATGGACTTCTGGTTAATGGAAGCACCAAAAACTTCAATGTAGCAGAATATTTTTTCAGCTACAAAGGTCACTATGATACTCTCTCCAGGAGCTCCCTATGGAGCCCTGAACTGAACACAGTACTGCAGGTGAGACCTTACCAGGGCACAGTTAACATATATCCACAAGATCTTTTAACCAAAATTTCAGTTCCATTTGAAAATCCTTCTGTATCAACATTTTAATTTCGTTTACTTTGACAGTCGGTAACTTCATTCTATCACATTCTGAGCGTTAGCTAAAGATTAGAAATTAGATTATGTTAATTATATGTAAGGTTGGCAGCTAATAAACTAATAAATTACTTTAAAAATATATATTTTTAAATGAAAATGAAAAGATGCCAAGAGACAGAGAATACCTAAGGACTTCAATGGATTATCAATGTCTTCTGATTCAAACCTCATACATGGAGAGAAAATCCAAATATTCAAAATTTTCTATATTACTTTCTCTAATTCATAAATATGGTTGAATTACCAAAGCTTTATAGCCTGGATTGCATTTCAGGGACCTCTCCCAAAGCCTAAACCATGAAAATTATTTTCTATGGCTTCAGAACAGGATTCAAGTACTCGTTTTTTTCCCCTGTTTTGTTGACAATTAATCTTCAGGGGAGGACAGGAGGAAAACACACATAAACCCCCTAAAACACCACTTCTTCCTCACCAGCATTAAAAGCATAGCATGAAATAAGAAACATAATTACGATGGAAACACCACTGACTTCACAGTCTGAATGTCTTCTGAGGAACTCCTGAAGGTAATTAGCTAAAGGTTGGCTACTCACCCCGTTCCAGCTCCCGGATCGATAACCAAGAAATTACAAGCAGTCCAACACTAACACACACAAAAACTGCCATCAGAGAAGCAAACAAAATCTCGTAGTTACTAACAGGAACATATTTCTTATCAGACGATTTTTTCTGCTTCATTTCTGTCTTTAAAGTTTGTGTGAATTAAGGACTGACAAAAGACAGCCTGAAAAGGAGGGCAATAATCCACATGAACAGATATTTATAGGATACGCTCATAAATTAATTACACCATAAAACTTCGTTGACATAGGTTTTTACAACATTCCCAAGCAGTCATATTTGTGCACAAGATATGTAAATATGAAGAAAAAAAAACACCCTTCAGAAAGAAAGCATTGAAGATTTGCCTCAGATAAAAGAACAGGCAAAACCACAGAAATGTAAGGTTGGTCACTGGATTTGCACTATTTCTTGTCATTTGATACTTTTAAGTGACAATATTAAATACTGCTGTCAGATTTACTGCTTGTACAGTTTTTTTTTCTTAATTTTTCACAAGTGCAATTATGAAGACAACAGTGAAAACTATACCTTTCGTTATTCTGGTTAAAAAGTCCCTTTAAAAGTAATTTCTTTTTTATAGGAAATGGTGGGAAATGAGTTGTTTGGTAATGTGCCATATTTCAGCAACATGTTCATCACTGAACAGTAATTCAGCAGCACAAATTTTAATCTGTGTAAGGCATGGTTCTTTGACCACTTAGCTGGAGAGAGAACCAGAGAAGACATTATGAAATGCATGCTTGCTTTGTATATTCTTGCCAGGCATAAATGTGCCATGGGATGCAAGTCCTTGACGAAGTTAAAGCTTTGTGGATGGGCAGTTCTGCGTCTTTAATAAAGCTATATTAAATTAAACAGGCAGTGTACCAAACAGTCCAAAACATTTGGTTATAAATTTGATCTATCAAAACTTTTGAGCTCCAGAAAAATAAAGTCATACTGATTGTATGTTTTGTGCTCTGTGAGCTACTGATGTTGACTCCAGATCAGAGGTCCCAAGTCCAGATTTATGACACAAATTTCCTCAGCTCTCCTTTTGGTACTAGAGATTTTGAGCAAACCAGCCATATTCCTGCCTGTTAATGGAGAGGGACACTTGTCCGAGTCAAAGACAAGACTTGTCTGAGGAAAGAAGCTCTTGCCATGTGTAAACTGACAGAAATGGAGATAATATAAATTGGGAAGAAATTAGAAAGTCTTGAAACTAAACTGGGTGGCTGGGTGGGCATCTGGCAGCCAGCAAAGGTTAACTCACTGCAATTGTCTGTGCTGCATGAAACAATACCAGTTTATTCCTGTTTTTTTTCTAATCTGACCTTTTTTACCACAAATCTGAAGAGTTTTGTGCAGATGGACTTTGGACTCTTCTGTCATTTTTTGCATAATTTAACTGTTTGTATAATTGACATAGTATACCAACAGTAAAACATAAAAACTATTACCCAAAGATGACACTGCAATTTAAATTCTGAATTTATGCCCTAATGGTGAAATGATTAAATGGAGAAGTAAATCTGTGGCCATTTACAGTTCACACACATTGATTACAGTCTGGCCGAGGACATGGATACTCTCAGGCTGGAGTTGGGACTCCTGCAAATGAACTCACTGGCTAAACAATTTTAGCTGGCAATAAAGTCATGGTAGCAATAATTAATAGGCAAGAGCTGAATACTTAGCTGATAGTAAGTAAAAGTGAGATCTTTCATTAATTTGTTTGTAACCTGTACTAGTATGAGCTGGTTCTAAAAGAGTATAAGAACCCATAATTTCACATTTCATTTGTAAACCTTCAAAATGAGGGGGACAGACTTCCGCAGTGTGCCAATCCCGATTTACCATCAACCAGGAGTTACAGAAGCAAAGCAGTCTGTGCTTTGACAGTCATCTGGTCCAACCTCCTGCTCAAGTCAAATTAGATCAGGCTGCTCAGGACCATGTCCAGGCAATTCTGAATACCTTCAAGGTGGAAGACCACACAAACACTATGGAAAAACTACCTGTGCCAGCACTGACTACCTGCATAGTGATTCCTGCCTGCCCCCCGCCCCTGGCATTTCACTGTGTATCAGTTGCTGCAATTTGTGTTCATTGCCTCTCGGGCTCTCACTTAGCAATTCTGAGAGGAGTCCAGCTCTGTCTTCTCTTCAGTCATCCCTTAGGTATCTGAAGGCAGCAATGAGACACTCCAATCAGCATGTCAGCCCCAGCCAGTACTGCTGTATCGGGTTATTCTGTCTCAGATTCCAGACTTTGCACTTCTGGAACTTGGCTGAACATGATGAGGTTTCTGCCAGGTGGTTTCTATGCCTCTTAATGACAATTACATCCTGTAACAGCAAACTTCCCTCTAGCCGTGGACTTCACTTGTTTCTACTTTTATTCCTCCTTAATTACTTGTCTTCCTGTAAATTCTTCTTCTGCAGGCTTAGTTTTATATTTTTTTATCTTTATCATAAGTCTAAAGTTTATTTTTTCACTTTAATTTCCTATATGAATTAATAGGACCCTTGCAAGTTGGATTTGGTTGGCTTGCTCCATGTCTAAACTGATAAAATGGTATGATCCAATCAGCAGCAGATGGAGCATTAACCACTGTTACTATCAAACTACTACCATCTACTGCAAGTTGTGAGTATTCACAGGTCATGAACAGCCTGTAGTGAAGAAATTCATCACTGTAGGAAATAATTTAAAATTAAAAATAACAAACCAGATTATTCAGTTCTACTGGCAAACAAATTGCAAATAGGAAACTAATGAAATCAGTTGCATGTTATTTTCTAAACTCTAGTTTTATGACATCATTTGTGAACTATATGATAAAACAATATAACATGATTTTAAAATACTTTAAATGGTACAAAGGCAAATATTCAATTTATTAAACACTAGAGAAACATCACAACTTACTTAATATCGATAATTGATTTTTCAAAAAATTATTACTATAGTCGTATTAGCGAAACATCAAGTTAGGTAATTTTTAAAGAAATAGGTCATTGCCATGGCATAAATCTAACAGATTCACAGTTCAGGTAATTTATATTTCATCCACATCTGCAGCTCCACAGGTTTTATAGCCTTATTGGGCTGCTTTTATTTTCTTGTTCAATCCATCTCCAGCACAGGGTGAAAAGATTGCTGACACAGAAAGGAGGGAATGTTGTGTTCAGATAATTCCTCTAATACCCAGTCTATCACAAACACACTTGAAGCCTGACATTCTATTAATAGCGAGCTATCCGTGGGAAAATGATTTGGTTACCCCCCCCCCCCCCCGCCCCGCCTTGCCCTCCTCTATCAAAATGAAATGAAAATCAGTTTTCTTATGGCAGCTGTTTTCAGATGTCTGAGTGCTTTGGCCACTTTGCTTCCAGAGAGAGAGGCAGAAAACCAAAGCAAAGAATCTGCAGTGAAAGTACAAAAACAGACTAAGCTTATTTTTAATACTACATCAAAAGGAGACGTTTCAAAAGGAGGTCATACAGAAACACAACTTCTTGGTAATCAATGAAACACAGGATCATAGAATAGCCAGACTTGAAAGGGATCTTAAAGATCATCCAGTTCCAACACCCCTGCCATAGGCAGGGACACCTTCCACTATAACAGGTTGTTCAGAGCTCCATCCAACCTGGCCTTTAACATTTCCAGGGATGGGGCACCCACAGCATAGAAGGTAAAGGTGGAATATATTACCTTTCCCAAAATTTGGAGGAAGACTTCTTTTAAAAACAAGCAACGACAACAAAAAGACCCTACCCCCAAAAAAACAAACTCAGCACCAACAAAATCATGACTTTCCTTGTTTAGGCACATCCCAAAAGATCTCAGAGGACAGCAATGAGGTTCTTTCCTGGAATAATCAATTACTTATCTGATTTTGGATAATGGTAGCTTAAAATTCCTTTACTTTTTCCTTCTGTCCCCAACACAGAATTGAGGAATCCTATTTTAAGCGAGAATCAGAGAGTTATGTTTCTGAACAGATTACAACAAAAAAGTGGGGCAAATTAAGAGTATCCAGAAAGGAGTTCTGTGGTGAATTCAGTTTACTTCAGCTGAAGTGATCACAGAGCCAGCACCTAGCACTGAAAATAAAGGAGGGCTCTCACCCAAATTGAGATCTATTGGTAGGGGTAAGAATTTTCTTCTGGAGGCAATCAATCCTTCTTCATTGACTAAAGAAACATCATAAATAAGTATTTTATGATAAATGTCTAGGTTTTAGGTAGCTAAAGTTAGGTAGATTGAGTAAAGCACGATGCCTTGCATTCAGAAAATGAATTACTAGGACAGGTTGAATTAAGCCAGCGGAGTTTTCACCACTGAATGCACATACTTCCTTATATTCCCCCTTACTCTTAGGAGAAAAAAGGTGTGGATCATGGGAACAAAGTGAAGATAATAGCAATCAGTAAGAAAACAGAAAGTAGCACAAACCATCTGAGTAATGAAAAGAGCGTGCCTATGCACAGTGCTCTGTGACAAGTAAATGGGATGAGGCAGGAACAAATGTGGCACAGAAGGGAAAGAGTCAGAGTCTTAGCTCAGCCGATAACACTGAATGGCAAAATAAGCAGGTAAAAGACAAAGGTCAGGAGGAAGTAGCAATATTATTGCTTCTCTGATTAACTAATGTGAAAGCCAGTGTGGAGCAGACACTGAAAAGAGCAGTAAATTTAGCGCAGTGTAATAGTTTCTATGAATAAAAGCAATTGCAACAACAGTGCTGCATATATAGATTTGTGCCTTGGAGCCTAATATAGAAGCATTGAAAGGAAAATTAAAGTGGCAGGGGAATGGTTCTCCTCTTTCATCCTTAGCTTTTATTCAGAACGGTAGAATAAACGCAAACTAATTTTTTTTTTTTCTACTCTAAACACCACAGGGCTTTGTCGTTATATATTTTTTCCAAAGCAGCTTTGGAATAAAAACTTTGTATGTGTTTGCATATTAAAGGACCACAAAACACAAAATAGAAAAGGGTCTGAAGCAAAGCCTTAGATATGGGCTAGCAGAGCCTCTCTCTATCCTATGAAAACCATTTCAGGATATCTATAAACTCTGCAAAATGTGG
Organism: Empidonax traillii; assembly: GCF_003031625.1. Lineage (NCBI taxonomy): Eukaryota > Metazoa > Chordata > Aves > Passeriformes > Tyrannidae > Empidonax > Empidonax traillii. The sequence continues at coordinate 1,381,662 of NW_020955369.1, read as the reverse complement.
GGAAAAGTACTGGGGAAATATTTTATGATTATTTAAATAAATTATCATCATTTTGTGTAGCAATCGTTCCCAAGGTTGTCAGTGCTAGTCAGCAAACTGTTATTCTTCATATATATTCAGAAATGTGTGTCTCAAAAGTATTAAAAATGGAAATTTCACGTTAAAATATTAACTAAAGCATTATATCTGTATTTTTTGAGTGTTATTTCAGTTGTTCACTGAACACTGTTGACTGCAGACCTTGGAGGTTGATAAGTGTTACTATCCCCTGTACAACAGATCAGCTATCTGAAGGTACTTAAAAGGTCATTAAATTTTAACTATAAAAAATGTGAATAGCACCTGTTTCTCTGAAATTTAAGTGCTTTAAAAATCCTGGGTAATTTTGTTAAATATCCATCCTGTTTAGGCAAACACATATTTAAACTGAACTCTCTTCTTACAACCCTGAAAAACCCTAACCATAGGTATCTCCATAACAGGAGGAGTAAGAAATGCCTAAGGAGCAATAATTATCTCTATTTTTAACCTATATAATCAATAATTCAAAGAGCAAGATAGCTTGTCCATAAACCTTTGGAATTTGGGAAATCTGTACATGAAATCCAACTTGGTTCCATGAAACATTTGCACTCCTGTGTAGCTATATCGATGTGACATTCTTAACTGACTGAGATTCTGAAGGGCAGACCATAATAACCCCCCAAATTTCTCCATCATAAAGCCATTTCTTTCCACCTCATGTAGGTTTAGTTTCTTGTTGATCACATCAGCCAGAGCAAAGGAAAATCAGATACTCAGGTCAGAAAGAGAATACTCAAATAAAAGGAGAAGATGGGAAGAAGTAAATCTGAAATCCTTGCAGTTCAGTCATAAAGAGCACACAAAGTGAGGTGAAAGTTGAGGGCACATAAGCTGCAAAAGAGAACTGATAAAAATTTACCTCATGCTCAGTGTGTCAAATACAAGCATAAGCTTTTTCTCTCTAAATACATATATTACAAAGCATTTTGACAGCATGATTTTTTTTTTTATGTTAAAAATAATCTGCACATCCTTCCAAAAACATTTGGCCTCAGTTTTGCTCCTTTCTTTTTTGAAATTTGTGGTACAGCTTTCCATAGAAGCTGATCCTGACTTGTAAAAGAAAGATTGCATCAGTGCAGAATCCTTTGAAAAATCCCACTTTAACCTAACAGAACAGCAGAACAATAATTATGTGTTGGTTTTGGAGGAAAAGGAAGATAAGTAAACTATTGTACTCCATCTTTAAGATCCCCTAAACCAGATAACACAGATCAAAAGTTCTGGTCAACAAATGATGTGGCCACTCTTATTTTCTTGTCCTCTATACTTGACCCTCAAACTAAGTACTGAACAAAAGATAATTTATATTCTTTGAAACACATGTGAGAGACATTCAGGCTAGAGCTCTGTGATAATCCATTTAGCTTCTTGCACCAAATTAACTTTTCACATTGGAAATTTGACAAGATGATAAATAAACCAAACAATGTACAATGGGTTTCTTATTTTTATTTTTATCATGGTAATTATTTTAACAGTAGCTGACAGATAACACAGGATGAGGAAAATTCTCCTGGATTTTGCAAATGAGGTCAACTAAGCATGTAATTACTTTCTCTAAGATTCATATAACTGGACTCACCTATTTGAATAGGAGTTCAAATTTTGGTCATTGTGTTCATACAGTTCCTCGTTACCCATCGTGACTGCTACAAAGAGAACACTTTCTCTTTTAAAACTGCCTAAATGCTCCCATAATGCTGAATGGTGAAATATTTTATAACTGTTGTTAAAAATATCAGTAACTTCTTTATTTTAATGCCTATCTAAATTGGGGAAAAACACCTGATATCGAACACATCAGAACACATTAAATACTAACAATTATATTTGGAATTGTATAGTTGGGTTTTTTTCTATAATAAGCTTTAAGCCTCTATTTGTCTTCATTTGAAAATCGAAACTGCCTCTCAAAACTCAATGAAAACTGGAAAACTGAGACACAGGATTAGTCTGCATGAAAGGATTTACACCCAAATGTAAATCAAGATACTTTGGAGGAAAACAAACAAACAAAACCAAATAAAACCAAAGAGAAAAACAATTGCTCTTTTAAGTCAGTCTGAAACATGGTAAAAAGTGGGGGGGGGAAAAAAAAAAAGAAACTGACAAAATGGCAGTGCTGCCAAAAATCAGGCCTTAAAAAACCCTGCTATATATGATTTAATAAAATATTTTTTCCCCTTGTAGGAAGGGAGTGACAGGGAACGGGAAGGGGATGCTTCAGTGTAATTCTACAAGAGAGTATTTTAAAGCTTGCAAATATATCTGTATTTTATCTCGTGTTTATCTATCTTTCATTGTATAGTTATACAATAGTTTCAGCATTTCCAGCTAAAGATATGTCAATTATTTCAACAGGAATGTCAAAACCTTGTAATCATTACACTGCCCGTAAATCCTCTGACTTTTTCCAAACTTTGCAGAAACAACCCATTTCGAACCAATTTACCTTAAAAAATTTGTCTTGTTAAGTACTAGCCCTGCAGATGGGTTTGAGATCTCCATTCTTCTTCATTTGCATATAGAAATGATGAAAGACTACGGAAGTGGAACCAAGCTGAAAATGCTGTTGTTAAAAAGGAGTGCAATTCCCTCTCTCATACCTCTATCAATTCTTTAAACTATAAATGGAAAATTAAACTGTTTTCAATCACAAAAGAATAATCTTTAGCTTAAAATTAGAACATTAGGCTGAGCTGCACATATACTCTAAGGCATCATTGTTAGTGTACAGCTATACTGCAAGATTTTCTTGTTACTACCAACTGAAAAAAATCCATATATATTTAGAGTTATAAGAGCTATTGTCTTGGGGACAAAAAATTTTAGCACAGTCTGCTATAAAATGTCCTCCAAGTCTCTGCTCTGGAGGAATAAGGACTCACAGGTCTAATAAGTTTTCAGAGACAGAGCAACACAGATATAATGTTCATCATCTGTAAATGCTGAATTAGCAGAGTCCCACTTATTTTATCACAAACATCAAGTTCCTATTTTTTCCCAAAAGTAACAAAGAATAATCATGATAGATGACTGCTTCCAAAGAACACGACAAATAAAGCTGGTTTATTCAAATGTGTTAACCTGTATTCTCTTATTTTGTAAATAAAATCCCTACACATTAGCACACGTCTGACTTGGAATTTTTTCTTGGAATTATGTGAAGCAAATTAAAATATTTAGAGATTTTTTAAATAATTTTAAAATTGTTTTTAAAATATTTTTAAACTTTCTAAAAATACATGAAAAACATGACACTTTGGAAACAGATGACATAGTTAACAGAATTTGCACCACTCTTGTAAAATCCAAAAAATTCAAAAAGTCACAGAGATAGAGACAAACCATTTGTTAAATAAAGTATGAAAGCTGAATTTTCTAATAACTAATATCCTCTGAAATGATCAATCATCAGTGAAAAAATAAAAATACAGAGAATTAAGAGATATTCTGTCCAAAGGGGGATTTAGATTTACAAAGATGACAGTTCAAGAGGGAACATGTTGGAAGGACATGTCAGAACCCTAGAAGAAAAATAAAGTCCAAGTGAAAAATACTAGATTTCTGGTATAAAATAATAAAAGAGGTAAAATACAAGAAAAAAAAAAAAAATTTGAAAACCATCCAAATTCATAGACTAAGATATGACATAATGTGTAAAAAAAAAAAACAAACACCAAACTGTCAACTATGAGGAATTCAGGCAATGTTAAAATTTTTCTTTTTTAAAGAACTCATTGTTTACTCTTTTCTACAGTAATATGAATTTTTGCATGTAATAGAGAAGAAATTATTTGGTTAACACTTTTAAAAAAATAAAAGAAAGAGACTATTAGTATAAAGTCACATTGTTGTAAAGTCAAGGATAAATATATGGGATTTTTGATTTGAATGTCGATGTTTTTGGATGAACAAACTGTATGTGTCATTTTGAAACTATTTGGCATAGTATTTAAGTCAGAATTTTGGAAATATGAGTGGGCTGTGAGGGTGCCAATACGTATTTTAATAAAGGGATATGAGGGAAATATCTCAATTCTCAAAATAATTTAACAAGGTTCCACATGAAGTAGTATTAAAGAAACTAAGTTACCAGAGGTCTGGTGGATAGGTCCCTTAATGGGGACACATAAAGTTGATTTATGCACAGAAAGCTTAATTCACACTTTTCGTTGCAGAGAAGAATCTGTGATAAAGCCTGTCAAGGGCTGGTGCTGGGATTTTTTTAAACCAGCTTGTTCAGCAATGACGTAAAGAAAGGAGGAATCAGGGAAATCTCCAAATTTGCTGCTGACGTTAAGCTTTGGGTAATTGCCAGAGGCATTAATGACAAGGAAAACTCAGAGGATCTCTCATACCTGAGGTAATGGGTAAAGAGGGTGGAACTTGACCTTCAGTGTAGATAAATGCAAGATCATACACCCAGGAAAAAAAAAAATCTAGAATATGGCTACGTGATGTTAACGCTGGGAGTAGCAGTTACAGCTCGGAAAAAAGGTCCTGGGGGAATTGTTAGCAGTTGTTTGAAATCTTCAATTCAGTGCAAGCTGGCAGCCAGGGGAGCTAAGAAAATATTGAGAGCACCATTAGGAGGGTTAATGGTAACAATAAAGAGGACATCATTAAAATTTACCTAAAGTGCTACTTAAAACCCCCGGGGCACTCTCACCTTGAGTGTAGCTCTGCTGAATGGGCAGTTTCCACTCGCTGTGTCTGAGGAACAACAGAGCAGACTTAGGGAGGGTATAGAAGAAGAAGGCACCTGAAGTTAGCAAGTCTGGGTGTAAACAGGTTTCTTTGTGCTTCCTAAGTGGCATCTCCCATGGAGAGACAGAGCATCCTGCTGGGATTACCTGGATAGACAGACCATTGATCTGACAAAGTTGTTCATGCACTGAGTTTTCTCATGCACTGAGTGTAAAGCCTGCTTTACACACATATATTGTGTTGCCTTATTTTTTAAATGCAAGTCCAGCTTCTGTCTTCGACAGAATTTGGATTATCCTGACTTGCTGAAGAATGAGGAACATGTTCACCTCTAAAATTTTGTATGGAAAGCTTGACACAGCTACGAAACACGTCAGAGCACTGCATTTGTCTGCAATGCTTGAACCTGGTTCCAGTGATGTGGTCCCTTCCTAGTTCAGGAATGATCAGCTTATGAAAAGGTGCTCTAAATTTCCCTTTCTGAAAGTGACTTTCTTGAACAGAATTTGCAAGACAGTTGGATATGGCCAAACAAACACCCAGTGACCCACACAGAGGTGCTATCGCTCTTATGTTGACACCCCCACTTCCCAACAGTAGCAGGGAATTACAAAGGTTCAACAATATCTCCCTGATAAGATTAGCTTCAAGTATTTACAGCGGTTTTTTACTGCTAAGCATGCTAAGTGGTTTTTTTATTGCATTCCATGTCATATGGCATGCAATGTCCCTCTGACCTGGGTTTGTCCCTGTCTAATTTTTGCCAACCTTTGCCCTACTCACTGGGGAATCAGAATGGGAAACAGAGAAAACCTTGGCACTGCTCAGCAACAACCAAAATATTAGTGAATTAGAAACACTTCTTTTACACACAAACAAAACAAAGAACCATACAGACTCCTGCGAAGAAAATTAACTCCACCTCAGCAGCCCTAGGACAACACATAAAAAGAATATTACTTAATCTGATGATGTAATGTACTGACTAAGTAAATAACAACAAAATAGATATGATAACCATTAAATTTAATTCAATTATATAAACATGCACATTGGTGACAGTTGATGACACTGTACGGGTACTAAATGGCAAGGAAAAAAGAGGAAAAAAAGAAAATATAAAGGTGATTATTTTAACATTATTTAGGTAGTAGGAAATTTTGACTTCCTAGGGAGGGAAACCCAAACTCAGAGCTCAGTTCTGGAAAGTTTCAAGAAATATGAATCCCTGCAACAACAAATGTCACAGTCAAGCCAATACTGTTAAAAAATCACACTCTGTTTGATTTGCCACACTTTGGGAAAAATATATTTGATATCAGGAGGCAGCCACTTTGTTTATAGTTGAATCTCATTCTTTACACATTATTCCAATTTTAAATCAGACAAATAAAATACAGTTTTCCCCTTGCATAGTTCAAAAACAAGATTTTTGCTTCTCACTGATGAAACTTTATACTACTGTGGGCATTGTGCTACAGTAGTTGCACTGACCATCTCTTCTGTTTAACCCTCACAGTGATGCTCCAGTCTGCTTTGAAGTCAGTATTACAAATATTTAAGAGACATCTGTCTGCAGCATGTACACTGTGCTTACTGAACACCATTTCAGTAGTGATGGACAGCAGTCAGTTTTCAGACACCTTAAGATACATCTTTCTAAAAGCCCTTTTTTGTAAGGTGTCGTTAATATACCCATAGTTTAGGCTTCTAGTATGTCAAAGGAACTTTTCAAACAACTCCTAAAAGTTTCTGTACATTTCTTTTCATTATAAGGTACATTAAACAAACCAGAAAGTCTCACTATTTCCCTTAATTTTTTCTGCTTGTAAGTTTTGCTCTCTAATTTTCTGCAATTTCTTATTCACACACCAATTACTTCAGTCCACTTAATAATCACATTCACTTCAGTGATATTCAGCTTTTGTCTCTAATATCAATTCAAAATTAGAGATATAACCAAATGTTACCTCTTTCTAATCAACATGTCTATTTTTTCATAGCACTCTATATATACTGTGATTATAATTAGACTTTAAAAAAGCTTTAATAAGTAGAAAATATTGAAAATTTTGAAGACAAAATTAAATGTTAAATTTTCCCTTATTTCATTTTTTAAATCTACTTGTCTCCAAAAAATTATCAGTTGGTTTAGTCTCACTTTTCTTGTATCTTTTACACCTTTCTTGGCATAATTTTTCATTCTATAGCATAACCCAAAGATAACAGAGGGACTTTTTGCAAGAGCCTGTAGTGACAGGACAAGGGGGAATGGCTTCAAACTGAAAGAAAGTAAGTTTTAGATTAGATATTAGGAAAAAATTATTTACTGTGAGAATGGTAAGGTACTGGAACAGGTTTCCCAGAGAAGCTGTGGATGCCCCATCCCTGGAAGTGTCCAAGACCAGGTTGGATGGGGCTCTGAGCAACCTGGTCTAGTGAAAGGTGTCCCTGTCCATGGCAGAGGGTAAGAACTGTATGACCTTTAAGATCCCTTCCAACACAGGCCATTCTATGATTCTGTGGGAATGTAAAACAGAATATTAATCAGCCTTTCAACGTAAATGGGAGATAACCCAGTTTTAGTCGTACTCAGACCATGTATGACATCCATCTATTGCTTAAGTGCAGATTCAGGTAAAAGCCATAAAAACTGCACCTCCAACAAATTCCTCTGAGTCACACAGCCTTTTATGCTTTCTAAGTACTTCCTGGATTCTTTAAAGGAGATTTCCCTTCCCCCCTCCCCTCCTCGGTTTGTATCAGATTAAAATTGCGCTCCTTGTGCTGGCATGACTGGAGAAGGGTCAGAGGGCATTAATCCTTCACTCCCTACCACCAAAGTGCCTGCAGAACACAGCACGTGGCCTCCTCATGCTTCCTAACAAAATCAAAGCAATGATGATCCAGGAAGATGATCCAGGGGATTCTGGTGCTGATGAACAGATACATAGGTTAAGTAGTGTGGATAAGGGAGACAAATTCAGGATTTATATTCAGGATCAATTCAGTGTACTATACAGGGAACCAGAGTCTGGCAGCCCTGTGAGCATCCTGAATCCTTCGCTGCTGCCTTGATCTCAGACATCACAGTATGCAAAGTGACCCAACTCATTACAGAGTTTGTCTTCCATCCACAGTAAAAGAGGGCTTTACCTTTCAGTTCCCAAATAAAGGCGTTTTGCAGCGAGTCAGTCCTTCTTGCTTTTTAGAGTCAATCATCTGAAATTGTAGCTAAATGAAAACAAACCCCCAAATTGTTGAATTTTTTTTGGTCTTTCTGTTGATCTCATTTGGACTTGGCTTTTTGCCTGGTCATTTCTTGGTGCCCACTGGGAAGAAACAAGGAGGCTGATGCATCAGCAATCACTATCTGCAAACTAAGAAGAAAAAAAGAGGACCAATTTCATGGCACAAAGAGTCTAAAGTGATAGTGAAGGCAAAAGGTTTCAAATGCCGTTACCTGCTGTCAGAAATGGATCTTTAATGGCAGATAAAAGCTGATCATATCCCTAAAGTAAAATAAACCAGGGGATGACAGCAAAAGATATTTGTAGTGAATGAAAGGAAAGTGCTTTGCTTTGGAATGAGACCATAAGGAAAAGTGCAGCTAAGGATAATTCATTTTACAATCTTCCTCAGGCTGTATTAGTCCTGTTGCAATTTTGCAGAATAATAGAATGAAAATGTTCTTTCCTGGAGCTGTGAGTTCAGCTTCATTAGGTCTTTTTTTTTTATATATATATATATTGTCATTTAGATAGCAAGGAGATATGTCCCTGTTATCACCCAAAATGAAGAGATACAGATAATTAAGTTGCCTGTTCTAATATCTGAAAGGATCAACTAAGCTTAGGGGTGTAGTGCATGTTTCTGTAGAAATAGCCCACTACTTTTCTAGGAATTATGTCAAGTAACTCTAATAAATCCATTTGATCACAGTTGGAAACTGGCCTGATCCAAAGCCCACTAGAACAGAGAGACTCTCCCTCACATCACCATGGCTGCCATGGTGATGGAGCCAGCCCCAGGAGATCACAGAATGGTGATTATATTTAAAAAAAAAAAATCATATTTCTGTTTGACTCTTACTGCACTATGTATTTATACTGGTTAATTAAAATTGAAATTCACTGTGAATACCTCAGATTTCAGTGGTGGTTTAAATCTATATCCAAATACAGCTTCTTAAATACATATTTAATTAGGAAACAATGTTTAAAAGTAATTTTGTAACAAACTGTAGTGCGTCTCCTTCAGTTCCTGTATCTATAAAAGTTTCAGTATAGTTTTAAACTCTTGTCAGCATATAAAAAGAAGCTAAGCCACATTAAAAGTCTCAACATTATTTTGACTAATCAGTCTACTTAAAAACCAGTGAAGCTTAGTCTCAGTTTTTAACAAGTGTTTAGGGGAGATGAGGTGGTGATCAGCTTGAGAACAGTTCTAAAATAACTTGCATGTTCATGAATACTAAACAAATTAGTTGCTCAGGAAAACATATTGCCACAACAGTTGGAAAATCAACAAGAGAAAATTAAACCTGATTCATAATTTTAGCTTTGACTCAGTAAAGCATGAAAACACATGCTTAAAGCTGAGCATATTATATCATATACCTTCCTTCTGGCATGGAGCTGGTACAGTCAAGTCAGCCCCTAAATGAAGAACAGGGGGGAGTAAAAAGTCCTCCCTCTGAGAAATTTCTGTTGAGCCAGAGAAACTATACAAGGGTAAAGAATCAATCAGACCATGAAAAATACACTTGTAAGGGAAGATGTGCCAATGAAAACCGCAAAGGAGCAGATACTACTTTTTTATTAGCAATTTCAGCCATGTGCATGTGACTAAAGAAGTGAATATTATCAAGAGGGGGTCAAGGCTTCAGCCTAAGTATGGTCAAAAAAAAAAAAATGGTTAGAGAGCAGTTGTTATTAAGCAGAGGTTTTCAGCTAGCTGGATCTGAGGAAATTTTTCTTAAGGTATTTAAAATCCTCCAAACATCTCTCCAAATGTGTCATAAAATACAAATGTTAAATAACTTCAGAAAGACTTCATAAAAAGGAAGAACGAGCTGGCTGAAAACCCCAAACCTACCAGTGCAGGTTCAGTTGCCAAGACAAATATCTGAAAAACAATAGAAAAAATATTCCAGCTAGTTGTAAGCATCACAAATGAAACAAAGATATTAGGAAAACAGAGAATTTAGAACATGGACCTTTCAAGAACAATTAACTCAGAACAATCTCAGTCAATCTTTTTTCCTAGGAAAGAAAGAATACAGGTTTAGATTATTTATTAGGAAAAAATACTTTGCCGTGAGGGTTGTGAGGTGCTGGAACAGGTTGCTCAGAAAAGTTGTGGATGCCCCATCCCTGGAAGTGTTCAAGGCCAGATTGGATGGAGTTCTGAGCAACCTGGTCAAATGGAAGTAGGATTGGAACTAGATGATCTTTAAGGTCTCGTCCAAATGAAACCATTCTATGATTCTGTGATGGCAAAGATTTAGATTGGGTCAGTCAGATATTTTGACTTAAGCAGGCTTCTGATTCTGCTTTATATAAAAATTTATCATAATGAAACTTTGCCAAATGGATGCAAAGCTTTTGAAAATACATTCTCAGAAGGCTGCCATGAGTGGATGGTATCTGCAGCCTGTGAAAGACTTAATTAAGTAGAAACAACTGATTAACAACACTATTTCTGATCAGCTTCAAATAGGAGTATTTTTGCTATTGATCTGAGCTAGTCTTTACTGTGCTTTGTCCAGTGACCAAAAGATTAGGATCTCAAAGAGCTGAATATTTTATTCCAATCAGATTAATGGCAAGTCCTCATTGAATGTTTCATGGCGGGGTTGAAAACTCAAGACCCAGTGAACGAGGCATCAAGGAAGTGAACTCACCTTTACTGGCACTGCAGTGTTCATAGGTTTCCAAAGAGAAATGCATTCCACTTCTATTTTGCAGTGATTTCTCATCTTGCATTGAAATATTTTACAGATTTATGGCGAAAAAAGAGAAAAAGACAAAAAACCACCCCACTGCATCAAAAAAACCGCACCACGAAAGCCCCAACAATACAAGGGTTTTCATTATTCGTATTAAAACCTTAACTTGAAAGTTTCAGTCCAAGCACATACGTTTTGCCGGCAGTACAGTTCTAGGCACGGCTTTTCAAATAAACATCTCCCAAGTGCCGAAGGGAAAACTAAAGCTTTCCCCTGTGAAGGATCAATCTGCCCACCGGAGGGCAGTGCTGCTCTTCACCAATCTCGTGTTTTCCCTTTGCTATTTGGAAGGAGAAAAAGGACAAGGAAATTTGGGTTTCAGGGTGCAGCACTGCAAAGTGCAGCTTTACTGCTGCTCCTACTATCGCACTGACACTTAGAATGGGGAAAACACACAGAAACGTCCCCAAAGAAAGCTGTATTACACGCGTACCCATGAAGTCTTTCTGGGGATGCTTCAACAATTTACTACGGTTAAACCCTGGTTTTGACAATGCTCAGCCTATGCAACTTTGATAGAAATAGTAGATCTCAGTTTGAGCTACACAAAAAAGAAAGAATTCAACAATAAACTCTATTTCTGAAAGTGACAGCCTTAATTTCCAGCTCCAGAACAATGTTGTGGCTGTTTTATTATTATTGCTACAGTTACAAAATTTTAGAAAACCGCTGCAAACAAACTTTGTTTCTGAGAAAAACTGCAGTTACCAGAAAATGTTCTACTTATGCTTTAAGCATCACGTTCTGGTCTCTGAGTGATTAGTGAAATTTTTTGGTTCTTTCTTTCGCTTGGAAACCAATGATTACATACAGTATGCTAGAACAATTCTGCTTCTTGATAAAAAGATTGCCTCTTCCTACAAAGATCAGGATTCCAGATGGCTGCATGAAGTCCTTGGGCATGAATCCTTCATCAACACATGTGCCTGAGTATCTGCAACGTTCACTTTTTAATCGTATGCTAAGAAAAAAAAAAAAGGTAACTTTCAGTTTAAGAAAGATAAAAAAGAAGTAAAAGCTGGTGTTCTTTTTTATTCAGAAAAGTAGAGATGTTTTTACTTCAGCATTAATTTTCACCTTCATTACTGCACATTAAAGTGAGACAAGTATTTCTTAGGTTCTGCTTTACCACTACCTATGTAAATATTGCTATTTAATCAACTTCAAATGTGCGAAGTGGGTACAACAGATTATAATCACTCAGGATATCAGTACCGAAAAAATAAAGCTTTGAAAGCTTTTCTTAATGGAAACCTTGTTTACAAAACCCAGAAGTATCCCACAAGGCTTTCTAAGGTGGTACATCTCCGGTGTGGTGGTGATTCCATGCACCATTTAATGTAGTCTTCTCTACAGGATTTTTAACAAAGTCCAATCAAGCTCATCAACAACAGTAGATGGGAAATAAGATTGAATATGTCAAAGGAGATTCCTCTGTAGATCAATATTCATAGGCAGAAGAGAATAACGGCAGTGCTGGGAAAAGAATTATGGTCCTGAAACTCTGATCCAGTTACACAGGTTTCAAAAAGAATATTAATTACAAGAGTAAGGATGACCTGTTTGTGAACTGATAGTCCCTGATAGTTTCTTTAGTTTAGTTGCCAAATTAGATTGTGTCTTGAAAAATCATTTCTAGGGAGCATTTCTCAAATAAAGATAAGAGAATCCAGTTGTATTCTGATTACATTTGTCTGTTTCTTGTTTTCCACTCACTGTTGCTTATATCACCATTTTTTAAAGTCTTTGTACACTGAAACTGTAAGACAACTGAAAGAGTCCCTCTGGATTTGCTGACTCTGTTTTGGCATCACTTGCACTTATCACAACTGCAGAGGCAAGATCTGATTGGATAAATTAGAAAAACTTTTGCATGGTAATGAGTAGGCTTAAAATCCACCTTGGTGCATCTCCCAGCACTTTTATATTGCAAAGTTTCCTTTGCACTCATCTCTCCATCTTCATCTCTTATGGTGTACATTGTGCTACGCCTTCATTTTACCTCAGAGTTTGTTGTGACTTGAAAAATCGATGTGTTAATCTTATTTGCTTATTCCCTTGTAAAAAGCTTCGGTACAAACAGAACTATTAAGAATCTAGTGGTGAATGGAAGGGACCACACATTAAACAGAGATGCAAAAATTTCTTATTAGCTTAATAAAATCATGAAAATGAAGCAGTAACTGAATACAGTTACAAAATACTAACACTCAAACTAGTAAATAATAAACTCACTGACAATAAAACCCTCCCAATAGTTGTACAAGGACAGTTACAAGTCACCTGGGTCTCTAATGTGTTATGTTCACCTTTTCTCTGTCTGCCAGGGTCAATGATGACAATTTTCCTAAAGCAGAGAGGTCTAAAATGACATCAGCATCCAAAAGTCTTTTCAGGAGAAGGATGGTGGATTTTCTTTTTGCTCACCAGCTGTCTTTTGTCTGCTCCCAGAGAAAGGGTGAAAGCTGCTCCACAGCCTCCCAGTATAACCCAAGGACTGCCTGGATCTGTCAGCTCTTCCCCTCTGGCACTCCAGGGGCAGTGCATCCATGAGAAAAAGATAGTTCCAAGTGGATTATGTGAGGCTGTCCTAAACATTTCTTATTGGCCTCAGTAAGAAAATAGTCTGTTCTGTGCATAAATTATTTTAATTACTGAGGTAATGATTATAATACCCAACTCACTCTAATCTTTTCTAGAAACCAGAATTAAAACTGAATAAACACCAGAGATACCTGAATTTATATTGGAAAATAGATTTTGGCTAAAGTTAATAGCTAAAATGAGAATTAAAAAAAATATTTTATATTCTTTAAACTTATTAGAATTAGTTATCTTTTGGAAAATAGCAGGAACAGCTTTTCTCCCACAATCAGCCTACTACTGAGTAAGTGGATCCAGAAGATGTTCATGCAGAAAAATGATAGATTATACTACCTTTTTGAAGTAAGAGAAAATTTAGCACGTGGAGTCGTTAATGAATGTAGAAGAATAAAGCAGCTCAGATTGGGAAAAAACTAACATTATTTTGCTTTTCTCTTACTTAAGTGACACTGTTTAACTTCGGAAAACTTCCTCTCTCTTTCCTCTTTCTTTGTCCTTTAATTTTAATTAAGGCTTCCGGACAATGACATAGGAGTTGAGAAAAACAGACAAACAAACCCCTTATTTGTCTTAATCAGATTTCAGCTAACATTAATTTTTTTCCTTCATGATGCTACAATGGTTTTGGACCAGGTATAAGAAATACTAAACATTACTAAAATACGCAATAATGAACAGAAAATAAGAAAGAGTATTCCTTCCCTATAGTACTGAAACTAAACATGTGCATTAGGAATGAGCTGTGTGACTTGATATGACTTCTGTAAAAGGTCAATCATATCTTCACATTGCAGTCAGGTTTCCGGCATGACAAGACCCTGGACTTTGTTTGCAAGTTTTCCACTTAAATATTTTTTGCCTTTCATCAAAGGTTTTCATCACTTTTGTTTCCATTAAAATTCGGGATGATTTCCTCAAAAAAAAGTGTTAGTCAAAAAAAAAAAAAAAAAAAAAAGACCATATTTATTTATTATTCTATGTTCCTGCTGACTGTTCTTACTCTCTGCATAACCTAGACATTCTATTGCATTAGGTTGCATTCAGAATCAACCAGTGTCAATAGAAAGTTCTCTCTTTCCAGGACCCAGGCCACTTAAACACCTCATGACTGCATAACTCTGACTGTTGACTCAACTCCTGCTTCAGTTTTGGGCTAACACACAACTGATGATAAGACCTGATGTAGGTCAAAGCCAGAGCAATGTGTGGACCAGAAACAAGGGATGAGAAGAGGCAGAGGTCACAATGCAGCCATTATCACCAGCCTCTTTCCCGCTCCTGAAGATATCATCTCCTGCATTCTTGTACAGTAATTGCCTGGAATTTTCTTAAGACTCCAGTAACTACTGGATGTGGTATAGACCAAACTTACAATATGGAAGGTATAAATACATCAGCATACCTCAATCTTAGCCTCAAGCTGCACCAGAGGAGATTCAGGCTGGACATCAGGAAGGAATTTCTTCACAGAAAAGGTTAAACATTGGGATAGACTGCCCAGGGAAGTGGTGGCATCACCATCTCTGGAGGTGTTCAAGAAATGACTGAACATGGCATTTAGTGCCATGGTCTACTTGACAAGGTGATGACCAGTCAAAGGTTGAGCTTGATCTCAGAGGTCTTTTCCAAACTAAATGATCCTGTGAAAAAAGCTTTTGAAGCAGATCCATCAGCAGCTGGACTGCTGGGGCTTTTGTGCTTCCCAGAGTGATGCAGGGAAGGAAGATGAAGAATGAGCACTCTCACCGTCATCTAGGGAACCTTTTTACTCATAGATGCTCAAGTCTGAACAAAGGGAATTGGGGCACTATTTGTCTTGTTTGGTTTTATTTTTGCTAATGAGTTAGTAAAATAAAGCTTAATTTACAGAGACAATTATCCTGTAAATTTGAGATATTCAAATGAACTGTGACAATAATGCTCTGTAACAGAGGACCTCACTCTCCTCTGGTGTTGTGCTTAGAACAAATAATAATACTGTGAATGTTCCTATTAACTTCTTTATTAGTTATCATTACTAGCAAGAGCCATAGGGTCAGTAAAGTTGTTAATGATTGCTGCATTCATAGACCAGGTGGAAAAACAAGATAAGGAGCCCTTGGAACAGTTGCATCCATGCTGGTATTGCACAAATTTGAGCAAAGGTTGTCATATCATGTTGTAAAAGTCTGATATGGTTCCCAAGCAACCTGTTAAACATGCTTATAAGGCACCATGCTCTTTACTGCCTGTAGAGTAAATGAATCTATCCTTGGCCTAGCAGGTATTTTTTTTCTATTTTAACTTTTCCTGCTCATTTACTGAGCCTGAAACCCTGTGAATAAAGATAGCAATCCCTTGCAGCCTGAGATGATCTCCTAGCAGTCCTTGCCCTTACTTCAGAAAATGGTAATTATTCAATGGCCTCATCTCCCCTGTCAGGTTTGGGAAGGTCAGTTTTGAAGATTAACTCTCAAATGAGATCTTCCAAAAGCCATGAGCATTTCTGTTCCATAATGCTGGGAGCTGTCCTGAAAAAGGAGTCTGAGCAAATCATACCTCCTCCTCCACCATTCGCAATCTGTTTCCAGTCAAGACCAGCAGCTCAGTGTGAATTTGGTATTTTTAGGCTGGGCCTGAGATATGTATTATTAATAGATATCTCAACCAAGAATTTCTGAAGTGGCCGAGTTAAAAAATGAAACTGGAGCTCCCCGTGCTCTCCCTTCCCTCAATACACAGGTTATTAATAGGATTTCAGTGAGGAGCATGACCCCTCATCATATCAATATTTGATCAGGCAAAGAATGTGGCTCCCTCAGAAAATCAAAGCTAGCAGAAATCTCAGTGTTGATGTTCTGTATGTAAAAATGGTAGTAAACTAATTTAGTGTGTAAGGGTGACACAGTAGAAGGTGTGCTATTCTCTTAGACCCCCTAACATCTTCATATGGAATGATTCTATGATTCATTCATATGAATCATAGAGTGTTCTGGGCTGGAAGGGGCCTTAAAGATCATCCTTTTCCAACCCCTCTGTTGTGGATAGAGGCACCTTTCAGTAGGTTGCTCAGAGCTTTATCCATCCTGGCCTTGAACACTTCCAGAGATGGGACATCCACGACTTATCTCATGGTACCTTTGATTTAAGTCTTGTACCTACAAACAGTTATATTTCCCTCTTCTAAGCCTTCCTCTGTGATCATAGAAGAGTTATGTATTTCTGGCAATGGTTGTTTTATCAGTGTTAACTGTCATCTACATTACTGCACTTTTTTGCATTTTTAATTATGGGCCAAGATCCCATTGTGGTAATAATGTTCTAATACAGAAAAAGAGCTTCACACCTATAAAAAGTTCCAGGCCAAGTATGATACTGTCAGTAATAGGAAACATAGGAAAATAAAAAAAAAAAAGAGACATTTTGGTTCACTTAATACATGCTGATGGCAACACACTAAGAACTTAATACTTCTAAACGAACAGAGTTGCTTGTAGAGTTGGGTACTGAAGACTAAGGCTGCAGAGGGTGCAGAAAGAAACAATCAGGCATGAGAAGTCGATAATCTGGTGAGCAAACATTATAGAGAATTTTCAAGAAAAAACAAAAAGCTGAAAAGTAATTTAAGGCCACACTTCAGATTATTCTCCATTTTCAGCAGCGAACTTTATATAGATTAATAGAATAAACAAAGAACTCCCACGATAGTAGAACTTACTCTCCATGAGAAATGAAGCAGGGGGAATAGCCCTTAAAATGATGCACTATTTAAGCACTGACCTGTGCAATGGTAACCAGAAGTTTGGCACATAAAAAACCCCCCCAAACATATAAATTTCTGAGTCACACTTTTCAGAAAGGATTTTATGAAATACTGCTCTGTACTGTAAGATTATGAGTCCAATAGTGTTTTCTTCTTCATTCTTTCTTCATCCTCTTTTCCTAATAAACCAATCTGAAAATACCATTCCTGCAGTTTCAACTAGGAATCAGACTCTCTGGACAGTATATTCTTATATCAGTCCTGAAAAATTGTATTGCTACTTGTATGTACAGTTGCACGTAAGTAATACAATCTCAATCAATTCTACTTTCATCTGAGAGCACAGAAGGTTAATTAGCCATGGAAGGTTAATTCTGCGAGCCATACTGGGCATCTGAACTGCTCATTGGTCTTTAGCTCTACTGGCATAGCTTTGCCAAAACTATTCTGATCAAATCAATCCCATTCTCTTCTCCAAACAATATCATATCTGTATCAAAATCACTTCTGCTTTGGAAAATTTGGGAACATTTTTAGTAGACTGGAAAGAAAATTCAAAATGTTTGACCTAACTATACAAAAAGCATAACAGTGTGGGGAAAATCTGGACAGTTGGGAGGAAATTACATTTCTTGTGTTAGCAGTTGTACAGAAATAAAGTACATTCAAGGCCAAAGAGATTAAGAGATTCAGAGAGTTTTGACTTGAGGTCATTCATCAATTTTCAAATATACTTCTTCACAGCAGCACAGCCTTGTGGTTAACAGGAACAGAAAAGGTAGTAAAATGGACAAATTGCACAGAGGGGAGAAAAGAAAGTGTGTTGGAGTGAGCTGGCAAATCATAGAAAACACTAATGGGAGATAGAAAATAGGGAAAGGAAAAGACAAGGAAAATTTTTTGTAACAATAGTGAGCTGTCCACCTCTTATTTCGTTGGAATGAATGGCAGAAGGCTCACAAAAACTTCAGGCCTGCAATACTAGAACTATGGTACAAATACCACCAATGGTACAGGACTGCTAAAGATAATTTATGACTCCCCACCAAAGCCTGATTTTGTCACTGTGGCTACTAACACAGGCCAAAATATCATGAAGTTGCATTTCAGTGGTTTTTTTATGTTTAAAATAATGTAGTTTTAAGCATTTTCCATATGTGAACTTACTATACCCTGAAAGTATTCAAGGAAAAAACAGCTCAGAGGTATTTTGAAAGACGTAACAGAGGATTTACAATATTTCCTGCACAGTTATCTTTTAATAAACATACTCCATTCTAGTTGCATATTCTCCTCTACTTGAGAGGTAAATTTTTTCCTCTTACATTTTAAAAAAATCATGCTTTTTAAAATTCTCATTATAGTTTATTTAGACCTATTATACTCAATAACAGAATATACATGAAGAAATTAACTGTTTTCCATTTAAGCAGTTACCTCAGAGAATATCACCTTAGTTTGGGAGATTGGTTTTATATGTTTTCATCTTATCTAGATAACCCAGACCTGCACAAGTTCATGGTTTTAATATCCAGTGAACTCTCTTTGGGCAAAGAGATATTTGTTCTAGTGATTTCAACAAATGCAGAAGAAGCATGTTCTGCATTAAGTATCATAGCACAGTCTTGAAATAAAATATACCATGGCTAAGTTATTTTGGTGGGAGAATAAACTAGTATATTTGTACAATTAATATTTTATAAACTCTTAGAAGTCAATTATCAACCATCTAAAGATCCAAATCATGTATTTTACTGTCAGCCAATTCTAAGAGAAAGGGGAAGATTAGCTGAGAGAAGGGTTTTTCTCTTTGATTAAGTTATAAATTATATCAAAAGCAAAACACTGATTTTTCTTCCTTTTTTTTTTTAATTATTTTTTTCTGCAACAAACGTATCAAAGAAATTGTGGCATAAAAATATGAATTTTATCCTGTGGATGGCACTCCTGGACTGTCAAAAAGCTAGTGACTTGTGAGAACTATGCCTTTGATGAAATTCTGAAGGAAAATTCATATTTGTTTGTTCAATACCCACAATATTCAGAAGACACGACTTAAATAGCCAAGATACTTGTAAAATGACTGCAAATGCACTCTATTAAGGGCAGGAAAGCAGTTTTTATAACCTCAGAACCCAGTCAAACAGTCACAGGTAAGTACAACAAGTACAGTATTTTGTCTGATAAACGAGAAACTAAATCTGCTGGGTAAGCAGCAGCAAGATATTATTATAATCACAGAATGGCTTATGTTGTGTATGATTAAAACCAGAGCCCTGGATCCAGCTCCAGTTCCAGAAGAAAAAAAATGAGTGCATTGTTCTATTAGAGGGTGATGGTTTGACCATGTCTCCTGCTCTCTCTCGCTGGACCTCCTGGGACAATTCCCCTCAATCTCTTGCGTGGGGAGGATGATGATGACACAAAATATTGGGGTTAATGTGCAGGGATGCATCTTTTACAATGGGGAAGGGAGAGACAGAGAATACAAGAAAGAATATGCATGAGTGGCCCTATACTTGCCCTTTTGTCCAGTCTAGAATAAAATCCTCTTTTACTTGGGGTTGGACAGGATATATCTGGCCTCTCATTGGATGCTGAAAGAGTAGCACTTAATGTCAAGTAAAATGAAAAGCAGAAAGAGACATTTACACAAATATAAATAAACAGTGGTTTTGTGGAAGATTAAATATGAAGGTCACAGAGAGAAAACCATTTGAATAAAACTGTTTGATATTGACCAGAAGGCAATCAGTGGTGATTCATCCCTGCCTGTATTGCTCAGGAACCTTGGAGTAAGAAGTGCAGAACATATTGGCCACCAAGAAAAGCTCAACCTATCCTTCATGCAAACATATTTCTCAAGCCTCTTGTGCTTGTAAAATCCTTTCGAAACAGATCTAGAGTTAAAAGAACTCATATTTGAGGACTGACATTTGAAGATCTTCACACCTAATCACAACTCCCCTTTCTGTTTTTTTTTCTAACATAAAAATCCTATTAAGCACCTACTGGGTACTACTGCTGCTGCTATATCCAAAAAAAGGTAGTTGTGTCCTGGTAACAAGGTTTCCTATGGAAACCATCCAGAATTCAGGGGTTACATCCCCCCAGCTCAACCCAACTGCTGTGACAAATGGGATCATTTATGGGACAGTAAACAGTCATGCACTTGTAGCTATTTGTTGCATGTGATAAATTTTACTGCCCTAAATAGAGACAGTCTGTGATCTATGTAAGCAACCTGTAAATCAAGATAATAAGTAGCCAAATAAAATTTTTCGTCCTTTGGTGAGAAATATCTTGAGAATAAGGAATGCAGAGAAATTAATGAGTAAGTGTCATCTCTGCAAGAAATAGTATAAAACAATTTTATAATTAAGAATTTAGGGTCATGCTGGAAGTGACTGATCAAGAGTTCCATTTTTTTTTAGAGCACTGTGAATGACTATGCCAAACTTCCTTGCTGCAAAAATCAAATGGAGCTAGAAGAGATCAAGCTCAAAGTGATGTGCATCCTAGATGTTACTCCAGGGAAATCCATGTCCAGATTCACTGTGAGTACCAGCCAGATGTACACACCAGGGACTGTTTCGTTGCTTTAAATAAGTATCAGTTTGTAAGAATGACCAGAGTCATTGTAGGAACAACAGTATTTCCTCCAAATTAGGAGATGCCGATGAGTTAAAAAACCTGTGTTGTACTGCATGTTCATACTCCAAATATAACTTAACTTTAGATGGTTATTAGGTCTCACATCTTCAACAAAACATGTTTCTTATTCTTATAGACTCAATTAAGTCGAGTGCTCGAAAGAGAAGATCTCAAAAGGCAAGAACTTTGGGAAGAATGGAAAGTAACATCATGTTTAAGGAGTTTTTTTTCTTCACAGTTAGCCTAGCAACCAAATTAAATATATATAGCTCAACCAGAATTGCTTTACTTAAACCCAAAACTCCATTTCACAAGACATTAATGATGTCATATAAGAGAGTTTCTCTCAATACCTCTGAGAAATTTTCAGCATGCTTCTATATCACTGCCCGCTTCAAACAGATCTTTAGTAAGGTATTCAAGGCACCCTCAGGGGTGTACCAGAAATATGATTTCCTTGAAAGAAATATTTACCAAACCCCTATTCTCTTCAATGTCTCAGCCTACTGTCACTCATTTCAGACCACAAAATTCAACACTGGTCCCTTGAATGCACAATATCGAATATCTTCTTGAACGTCAGACTCCCATTCTGAACATGGCACTCACTAGTGAAAGGGCCAAAACCAAACTGGCTTAAATGATTTGTTCTAGGACAGATCTTCAGAGAATTTGGTTATTACACTGTAGAAGCTACAAGGTGCCTCTGGCACAAATGGCAGCTGCATCCATTTGTGAATGTTCTGTTCAACAGTATCTGCTCAACAAATACCATTTATTCAACTGCGTGTCAAGTACACCGCTTGCAAGATGCCAGACTCTGGGTAAGACTCTGCTATTTCAACACAATAAACTATCTAGAAAGATGGTGTACGGTACTGTACACCTTTTTCTTGATCAGGTCTATCCATTGTTAAACATCAGCACCCTCAGGGTAATGAAACTCTCTTGTCTCTATTTCTTACATAGCATGAAAACAGCACATAGCAGTTCAGGAAATATATATTTTTTTTTTTCTCTCTGAAAGGTCTTTCTCCACCATGAACTCATGCTATGAGATTCTCCCTCTGTCAATGCTGAAGTGAGGGTAGTCCAGTGCTTTTGTGCTTTCTCAGGACTGACAGGAGCAGCTGCCTTTGTCAGGGCTATTGTCCATAGCCCACAGCTATAACAGCCAACTCACACCAAGAAAAAGATGGATCCAGTCAATGCCTCTGTATATAATGCATGTGCATGATCAGGAAATTTCTCAGGAAAATAAACTGTTTGAGGTAGAGAAGGTCACTAATCATTACTGTGACTACAGAGCTCCTATTTGCCAGCCTTTGCTTAGAAAAATCCCGCTCTCACTTCAAAGGTGACTTAACAGATGTCGACAGCATGAGCAGTCCAGCACCCGCACAAAGAAAACAGATCCACAGAAACTGGAGATTATTTCTTGCTGAGAAAGAAAGGAATAAAATAGTACATGCAGCTAACAGCACAAGGAACATGGAATTTGAGAACAGCCAGGTATATGATATCCAGCAGCACGTTCTGAGTTTCAAGAGAGAGAGGGAGTTTTACTTCTGTGTGATAAACTGTAAATATCTTAATCCATTAAAGGTAATCCATTAAAGGTTTGAGGCTGTTTGAGAGGGAGCACCAAATAGGTCTGTGATACATCACAGCAGTAATGGGAGTTACTGAGACATTTATGGAACTGTATGAAAAGCAAGTGTTTGGTCTTTTACCAGGAAGGCAAAGACAATTTTCCCAGAATAGCCCAGGCCACACAAATTTGGAGGAGAAAGCTAATGACTTTCAAAAATGAATGTGTTTCCTCAGTGAGCAATGTCACCACTTTTAATCAGATCAAGCTGTGCTGACTGTCAGTGGGATGACAAACCACCATTCTGTGACACCCACATGGCCAGGGAATTTTTCCTGATGCTATCTGAGAACACTGAGCTGTTAAAGGAGAATGGCTATGCTGTTGAACTCCATCTCTCTTAAACTGACTAACGTTACTGCTTGCCCACAGCTTGCTATGTTTTAAGCATTCAGATGCAGCAGTGAATTACTGTTCTAAATCTTCTTAAAAATCAAGATTTTTACTCCTTCGTTGTTTCATCCATTTGAAGTGGATTCTTTTCCTTGCTTGTTTTTCTATATTTTAACTAAGTATTTCTACTTCTATTGTTAGGGTAGGCTTTCTCCCTATTGATTAAATTCATATTAGTGACAGAGAATGTGGCCTAAATCTAGTGGCTTTGTACTTTATTCTGATGCTGCTTTTCTAATTGCTACTGGATGGAAACCTACTTTTGGATCAGATGTCTACTGAATTCTGAATGGCACAAATAATTCAAAGAGAAAGGCAGATAAAGAAATTCTACACTTGAAATTAATTTTGGGGTTGGAGAATAGGTTTCATCCTATTCTATACACTACTATAGTCCTACACTTGCAGTGCAGAAATTCTGCACTGTCAATTAAACCTGATAGTGGATCCTAAAAGAAAATCACAGGAGATTTTCAGAGAGCATAGGAGTCTGCGAATAATGCTCTGTGGATTTGTGATAGGAGAGAAAAAAAGATAAATGAAAGTGACTACCAAAATGTGACCTTTCTTAGCATATGCTATTTTATTGTGTTTGGTAGTTATTGAAAAGGATGTTCATAGCTAACCAGAGAAAAGTCTGGAGCTGTAAGGATATAGGAAAATACAGGTCAGCTCACCTGCATGCTCACCTCAAACAGCAGTTCCTTAATGTTGTGGATGTTATGTGCTGAAAGAAAGGTGGGATATTTTACTTCAGAGTTTCTAGGGAAGCAGTGGAAGCTGGATTAGTGATGCTGCATGGGCTGTGTCAGCCCTCAGCAATGTTTGCATTACAAGAGCTGAATTAACAGAAATTATTAGTAAAGCTGCATTAGACAGGACAGGTCACTGATCAAGCAGAGATCAGGGAAGGGGCAGCAAGGGACAACTTGGAGTAGGGAATGACTAATCAAACATGACAGAAGTGTGAGAAGGAAGGAATAGGTGACAGAAGAGAAACAGCTCACAGCATAAGATCAGCTGCTGCTTAGATAAGGGGTTGCTACAAGGCAGCACCTCGAGATTCAGCTAGGAGTGAGGTGAGTTCTCCATGAGGGAAAGAAAGCAACCAGCTGATGTAGCAGTTGCTTCATAATCTCATTAAAGAAGTGGACTGTGAAATAGTTACAGCTACAGCCTATAAGACAGTGACATCATCTTGCTGCTCTACTTCGGTTTTTCTTTCCTCTATTTGATAAAATAGAGAAAACCAAGCCAACTGAATGATATCAGTAAGCAGAGAAAATCAGTTCAGTGAACCCAAAAAGTGTCATTAAATTTTCCTGAAGTTTCAACATGAGGCTTGAGCAGCCATTTTCTTAACTATGACTTTAAACAGGATCCTTGTCTCATTTCCTGCATCAGTCCTGGCAGGTTAGGCTTGCTTACAGATGACAAGCGACTGAGTGTTTGGGATGTGAGTTAAAAATGTGATATTTTTTAGGACAGTTTAAACTGTGGTAAATATTCTCAAGCATTGCAGGAAGAGAAACATCATAAGACCTAGAAAAGTTGCACACAGCCTTTCTACTACACAGAGTACTCAGTCTTTAGGATCTGAACCATACATGTTATGGTCTGGTTAACCTGTAACAAATTGAACTATCCTGTGCAAGCACATCAAGACCATGTTCTCCCTGAAACCAACTGGCTTAGTGCATATATGCTACAAAACTTCCCATGGAAAGAAGACAGCTAGGAGTGGTAGCACGCTGTGGCTCACAGAACAATTCTCCTGGTCACCTTTTTTCTTTAGACATTTCAGGAAATGATGGGGAAAGGAATAGATGAACTCTTTTAGTGATAACAGCTGGTGCTTAGTTGTCATCCTTCCAAAGGGCCCAGGGACCTCTCAGTTTTACGACCAGGTGTTTGTTCTCAGCATGACAGAAGCTGGGCTGCCAAGCATCTAGAACGGATAGGGATAGCAGCTGTGAGCAGCTATCTTCTTTGGGGGAAAAATATCTATTAGCAGAGCATCTAGGCCTGAAACGTGAAATTTTAAGTTTATCCAGGAACATATCATAACAATTCCACCTTTAGTTGTTCATATAATTCAAGCAATTTGTGACTTTAGTTCACACTATGTTAAACATGGCATGGCAAAGCAAAGTTGTTTTGTTTTTGTTAAGGTTTACAAGACCAAATGCAATAGCTTCCACAGTAGATCCCTTATGCATTCTGAAATACTTATCCAGAGAGGCAGCAAACAATGAATTCTCTTTTCTTGGCTCTCCTAATCCCTTGTATTCCATGTGCTAACTTTTTCCAAAGTTAATGGTCAGCCACGTGGAATTAGCACAGAATGATAATTGTTTCAGAGCCTATAAGGATGCCATGAGAAATCAGAAAGGAGAGAAAAACATTCTCTATCTCTTCTTTGTGTGTCTCTGTTACCGTCACAGGTGTCATTTCATGGGTCAAGGTCACACACACAGACATGAGGGAGATATTCCTACAATGGCACTGCTGGTTGATGGTGGAAGAGAAATCTAAATCTGAATCAAAATCCTGTTTTAAAACATGGAAGATCTATGCTCTAAGTACTGTTACAGTTGCTAGAGACGTGGAGGTCCCTCATGGCAGAGCATATCATGCAGTTATACATGTAAAGACAAAGAAGAGCATTCAAATTAATTTCACTGCTATTAGCTGCACATTCAGGATCAATCTGACTGATTATGATCTTAATATGCTATAATAACTATTTTATCAGAATATCTTTAAATTTTTCACTTTTTTTAATCAGTAAAAATAATTTTGAAATTGTATTCACTCTCACTCCCAAAAGCTTGTCTTTTTTTTTGTTGTATGAAAACTTTTCAATTACTTGACCCTGACTCAGAAGTATCATTCATTTGTACCAAGGAACACCACTACTGCTTTGGAACCACAGTGAGAAGTTGCTGTTTGTGCTTTTGGTCTCCTGAATCTCTAGGAACACCTAAAAATACCCATTAGGCAATGTAAAGGGCACTATGTCTGTACAACTGTTTGGTCAAGTAGGATAACGCTCTCCTGAGGAAACAACTGAATCAAAATTATTTTTTCCTTATTTTTACAATCAAAATTATTTTTACATTTAGTTTAATTACTTTACTAGCCTCAGAGCCTCATCAGCAAATGAAAATAATTGAGTGTGGACAGCTAAAGCAATGGCATTTCAGCCACAACCTTGCATGCCCAGCAACAGCCACTGCACTATGAAACAATGTGAAATAGAAAAGGAGTCCAGAATCTCATCTGAAGCATTTAAACCAAGGACATCATTGCTAACAATGACTGTTAGTAGATGAAGGTCACTTATGGCCACAGGAAAAGATTTAAGTACCAGGCCACAAAAATAAACCATTGTATCATTTGTATCTCTGTAAAGATATACTAAGTTTGTCACTGGTTTCCAACCAAACCACAGTTATTCAGGCCCTCCGTTGCCTAACTCTTGCACTTGACTTATTTATGAATCCTTTTATCCTTTTCTGCTCATTGAAGGAACAGGAGACAAAAGAGAACTTCTTTTGGGGGAAAAAAAAAAAAAAAAGAAAAGAAAAAGCTTTCCCTCAGTCACAAGTGCAGGAAATGTAGCTGATCTTAATTATGTTTTAGCATCATGTTCTCTACTTCTGTTCTTTGTTACTTAACTTAAACCTTAACAGTGCTGCAAGGACTGCCTTTGGAAATGCTTTAAAGAAACTGCCAATATCGCCTTGAAATGAGAAAGAAAGAAATCAACTACCAAACCAGGAGATTATCCAGAAATCTGGAAACATTCTTTGATGTATATTCATTATGAGAAATGAAAAGAGGGCAGCTCAACAGTCATATCAAAACAGTCTCAAACAAGCCCTGGAAGCTTTATGTTCAGATGGGAGCCAGAAAAATAAACCAGCTGCTCATTTTTTCTTCCTTTGCTAATTTGAGGAAGAGAATGGATTTTCTCTCAGGAGTACTCCATATGCAATTGGAGGCACTAACAGTGACACAAAATAGGCGTAGAATTTGGCTCTGAACATAAGCTATCACTTCTTCCAGTGTTTCTGGGTTTTGCTGTTATTTTGTTTGTTTTGGTTTTAGGAGAAAATGGAAATTAGTCCTGTTTTATGGTCAAACCCAGACTTTCCCAGTTAAAACTGGATCAACATTTTAATGAAAAATCAACTTGAGTGTTGAGAATAAAAGTCAAAGGAAAATTCCTATTGTATACAATTGTACTGAACATGCAACTATCCAAGGACTCTGCCTGTTACTACAAAGTTCAAAGTATGGGGAAGAGAGCTGGAAGGTAGGAAACAACTGAACAACAGAGAAAAAATTGCTATTCTTCAACTGCAAGACAGTTATCCTGACAGAATAATCTACTGAAAACTCATGGACATCAAAGTTGTGGATAATTCTGCAGAGTTTAGCCCATCATTTACAAATAAATAAAAACTTGGTAATTTCAGTCTAAAACTGTCTCAGGACTGTGGTCTCCTCAAAGTTGAAGTTTTGTGGGTTCTGTTAAACACCTGAAAGTCTGAATTATTTCCACTATGAAAACAAAAATGAAAACACAGGACTTGCAAATAAACAAATATTTTAAATTAAGACAGATATTCCCACAGTACTACAAGCTAAGTCAATAAATAAAGAAATTCCCACTCCCCAAATACCATGGTTTCATCTTTGTGTGTACAAAGACAGGCTCTATTTATTTCCATGGATACTACTTGGAACTCATCATTTAATTACCACTACAAATCTTCAGCAAAATAAACAGTGAGGTGGTAGTGACAAACAATTCATAATCCACCCTGTTTTCACCTAAATTGAAAACTGCATTCTTCTGAATTTAAACCTTGTCTCTCTTGGGTTTCACATCTGCTTGAGCTCATAGGATATTTGCTCTTTTAAGAGCTACATGATTGCAGTGGATAGACATGCCATCTTTCTATTAATCTATATTTAAACATTTGAAAGTAATGGCAGGGACCTGACAAGTTAAGGAGATTAAGATTTAAGGCTAATAACCAGATAGAGCTTTTATTCCAAACTTTATGCTGATTAAGGGAAATGTCTGAAAAAAAAAGTAAATTTTTCAAACTTTCTCAGTAGAAACTGTTTCCTCCAGAGCCATTCCAGCCTGTGAGATAAACAGATGCAATGTCTTTGCATCCATTTACCTGTAAGAACTTTGGGTCATGCATTTTAAGAATCCCTGTGATGCTCTGCATGGTGTACATATGTGCAAAAAGAAGCTGAAGGGAAGCTGAAACCAGCTCTTTCAAGCCTCTTCTGCACCTCCAAAATATCTATAAAAGCTTGGAGAACCAGAAAGATCCTCCTCATCTTTTAACAGTTCATCCAGCTGGCAGGAGTCTCCTCACTTACTGTCTTCTGGTTCTTTCTCCTGTTAACTTCACCTTCCCCTTTCTGGGACAGTCCTTCCCTGTGCCTTCACAGAGTAGCTTTTTGCAGTGGGTAACATCAGCTAGAGGAGGTATCACAGAATAGCCTCGTTTGGAAAGGATCTTGAAGATCATGTACAGTTACAACCTCCTTGCCATGGGCAGGGGCACCTTCCACTCGACCAGGCTGCTCAGAGCTCCATCCAACCTGGCCTTGAACACTTCCAGGAATGGGGAATCCACAGCTTCTCTGGGAAACCTGTTCCAGTGTCTCACCACCCTTCATAGGGGAAGAATTTCTTCCTAATATTTAATCTAAAGCTCTCAGTTTGAAGCCATTCCCCCTTGTCCTGTCACTACAGGCTCAGCTGTTGCAGGATCAGGCCCTTTACACACAGTGCCAAGAGCCCTCACTGATTTCTTTTTTCAGACAGATCTCTGTGAATATGCACAGTTCTGGACATTAAAATGTATGTTGTGTTGCTCAGAAAAAAAAATGGGGGAAATAAAAAGGTGAGCAATTTTGGTTCCACTTATTGATAATCCAGTTTTTCCTTTCATTTCCTTAACTTCCCTTACCAAGCAGGGACTTTTCTTCATGTCCCACATTTCAGATATTCAGGCTGCTTAGGATCTTCTACAAAGCTGAGTTTCAATTAAAAAGGTTTCATTTTGATGGTTGAAAGAATTTAATCTGCTTGATGTTCCAGTTTGCTCTCCATTCAAAAAGAGGAGTAGATCATTGCAGTAATCAATACAGCATTCCTTGTGCAGGCAGATGCCCAGGAGAACGAAATGAGAGGCATCTGAGACATAAATCTCTCGAGTTCTCTTTTTAACAAGCTGTTAATTTTTGGGGCGGGAGACAGGCAGAGGCTCACATTAGTCATAAGGGAAATTATTGTGTTACTATCTTTAATGCTGGACAAGGTATTGTTAAGAAATTACTTGGAAGTTTCTTTATGCTCCCTTTAAGGCTTATGCCGTAAGTGTAGGGAGGAAAGAAAAACATCTTCCCTTTTGTCAGCAGATTTCTTGATGGGCTGGGAGGAAGCAAAACCAAGCAGAAACAGTAAAGCATAAACTTGCTATTTAGCTAACAAAAAAAAAAAAAAAGGCATCTAATGGGACAGCATAGCTCATTCATTATTTTTATTGGGCTTGGAGTTGCTAAGATTTTTTTCCCTTACTTATTTTCATAGAAATAACTCCACTCCCATTTCAGAGCACTAACTGCTGATGTGCTGCCACCCCCCTCAGCCTTGAGATAAAATACCCAATAACACAACATTTGTACTAGCAAGACAAAGGCTGCACATTTCCCCAAATCTACACCATTTGACTCAGACTGCAAAGCTGAAAGTGGAGGAATTCACCAGCCTGAGTGGACAAACATATTTCTCAGGAGGACATATAACTTACTCGCCTGTAGCATTTCTCTAGACTCTGTTCCTGAGTAAGGGCTTTCCTGCTGAAGGCATACTCCATTTTCATTTCTTTTCCCCACGAGATCCTATAACTGCTTTACTACTTTCATTTCCAATAGTAGTGCTGTCACTGTAGTGCCATATGAACCTCAGTATATTTGATCATAGGAGGCATTTATACCTAAGCTTTTATAACACACTGCTCTAGGCTCTTTTCTTTCAGGCTTGTTTCCTCAGTTCTTGAGCTTTTATGAAGTGTTGACACCATTTAAATAAAATGATTGCACATATATGAACAAAACTCTTCACTGATCCAAACTGTACTAGGCAACATCCTATCCCACCCAGTATCTGAAAGGGGTTCACAAAGGTTGAGAGGGACTCCTCATCAGGAACTGTAGTGGCAGGACAAAGGGAATGGCTTCAAACTGAAAGAGGGTAGGGTTAGATTAGATGTCAGGAAGAAATTCTTCCCTGTGAGGGTGGTGAGGCACTAGAACAGGTTTCCCAAAGAAGTTGTGGCTGCCCCCTCCTTGGAAGTGTTCAAGGCCAGGTTGGACAAGGCTTTGAGCAACCTGGTCTAGTAGAAAGTGGAACATGGCAGGAGTGTTAAGGTTCTTTCCAACCCAAACCCTCCTATGATCTATGATCTCATATTATCCCTACATCATATGATCCTCACCATGCAGATCACAGAACGGATATGAGTTCAGCTGTGTGAACACTTAACTCAGAATAAAAGAACTCTACCTCACTTGGACAGGAAGAATCTATTTAACAGACAGATGCCTGTAATGTTTTCCTTAGATTTCAGACAGAAAGATGCACGCACAGTCCATGGAGCTCTTTTATAATAAATCCCGTGGTTTTAGGCATGTTCCATGTGCAGTATCTCTGCATGCACATTACAGAGAAAAACAAAAACCTTGGGATGATGTGAAGATGAAATGCCATACAGCAACTGTCATACAGTTGGAAATCGTGAATCACCGTACTTTAGTCTTTCCATACATATTTTTGTGTCAGAAAGTAATTTGGGTGATATAGACAAACTGGAAGCCTGTGACACGTATAAATTATAAACAGATCTGTAATTTATATTACCTGAGCAGAGCTAAAATATGAGCATACTAAAATGGTGTAAGAGGTAATAGTGTATAAGTTTTGTGTAAGCACTTTGCCTAAGTGTGTGAGCAACTACTAAAGACAAGCACAGTTACATGTCAGAGGCATCTAACAAAAAAAGAGGACAAGTTAGAAAGAGGATAAGTCAAGCAGAAGGGACTATAAAAAGGCCCAACTTACTCCCAAATATACCAGAAGAATGACTAGCAATGCCAAAAACAAGATAAGCATTAAAAGGAGCAATCTTTGGATGCGGAATATTCCCCATCTTTGGATGGGGAATAATAGGATAAAACATGAGGTAAAAGTATGGAAAATCAGAGAAGAAAGGAGAAAAACTTGCTTTGCTTTCAACTTAGTCAAATTTTACAACAAAAACAAATTAAAAACAAAAGGAAAATTTCATCTTATAATAAAAAAATACTTCATGTAAAGAACTTAAGATGCACCAAAATATGCCTGCAGATTCAACTTGAGCTAACTTGCCGGCTCAAGGATGGTGGGACATTCTGAAATTTCTTTTTCTTTTGCTTATTTATATTTTTCAAGAATTTTCCAGCATTTTAATTGGGCTTTATCTGCATTCTCTGCCATAACAAGTACTAGTGTCAACCTGTACTACTCAAAATTTGTTTAACTTTATAAATTATAAAGAGCTGTGTGTTGAAATGAGGAATGTAGAGATTTTCTAAGTAACTGATAATATCCAGAAGGAAATGGAAGATGCCCCATTTAGAGATGTTGTCCTTATTACTGTTTATTACACTCACTGCATTGATGAACAGGCTGCTCCAGTCAGTGTTGAAATCCCACAGGTACAATTCTACTTCATGACAGACTATATTTAAACACTTTGCTAAGTGATGTGGCCTTACTTCAACATAAATTCAGTGTTTGCTATACCAAACTAGACACAGGGTCTGCCTGTGGGGATACTGTAAAATTGGACTCTAAATACATCGAACAGAAAATATAAATGCCGAATGTGCCAAAATATTTTGTCCCTTGAAGGTAGTGAATGATTTATGCAAACCAATTTACTCTTTGGGTTGCAGGCATGAAGCAAAGCCAGGGCTCACTAATGAGTTATCAGGAGAATGGGACAACAAGCTAAAAGGGGAATCCTTTTGGTGTGTCAGTGGTAAATTAGGTCTATCAGGACCACAATAAGAATACATGGAGTAGTCAGTACTAGGTTAATTACCTTTGTTGATGTGAAAAGTTGGAATTTAGCTGGAAACAAAATAAGGAAAGCTTTTGAGTCACAATCACTTTTGTATTTCCAGGAAGCTATTACATATTTAAAGTACAGGATGCCTTTTCATTCCACTGCAAAAAAAGAGGAGCCAAAAAGAAGTGTAATATCAGTGCTTATGTTATCAGGGCATTTGATAATCATTCTCATACTAAATATAAGGAACAGAACAGCAGGGGAATTTCCATCTGCAACCTTTCTTCAGTTTAATTTGGGTTAGATTAGTAAAAGTAATTTCTTCCTAATATTTGAAAACAGTTTCATTTTCCTATCCCTCAAACTGAAGACTTACAAGTAGGTTGATTCAAAAGAACACCTTTTATTGTGCTGGCTGATTGCAGCATTTGTGGAAAATAAAATAATTCGTAGTCTTCTGGGCAACAAAAAAGTCAAGGACCAATTTCCCCATATTGACCTTCCAATTAAATCCATGATATGCATACGAAAAAGACCCAAAGACCCAAGAGAAGATTTAGAAGCATTCACTATATGGTAATTCTTTTGCTGGCTTAGACATTTGGTCACTGGTGGTGTCTTTATTTTATTTGAGCTTATTATGCATCTCTTACAGCATGAGCATAACCACACAATCCTACGGTAGGAGTTGAAGTCAAAAAGGAGCCAATCCTCAGCTTTGAAATTTGAAATATAGTTTTTGCTCACTCCTGAGACCTTGAATTACACTGCACAGCTGAGTCAAACCTGGCAGCCATCTTTTAGTTGAGCAGGGAATGTCTCAATCTGTTATGCCAAAGCCAGATGGCTACTTTTTGCAAGTGCTTTCCAGCTCAAAAAGGGAAAAGTCAGAAGTCTGTGCCAATGATTCAGCACTTCAGATCCAAGGGTTAGGGTCAGAATTGCATAAATGCACTAACAGGGGCCTGGGGAACAGGCTGTGATTCCCATAGCTCATTTGTTGCCTATAATTTAGGATGCTCAGAGAGGATAATGACTGGGTGATCAGTAGGGTTAAAAAAAAAGGATAATAATCTAACAAGCAACAGATGACTGCTTGAAAATACACAAAGGCATATTTGTGTACTGTATGGGCAACAATGTTGTTTACAATCACACCACCACACATTTATTATGCGTCAATGCAGTGTTACATAAAACGATACTCTAAAATATTATCTTGCGTTCGGTGTTTGCCACCACATCAATTGCTAAAATCATGTGCTCGCTTCAAGGTACTTTTTTCCTTAAAACATCTGTGCATGTGTGATATCAGCAGTGACTTTGCTGCTGGTTCCAATCATCCTTGCATAAACTCTTGTAAAATATTTTCTCCACCCCCACAGAAGCAAGAGTGAATTTTGCTGAAGCATTTAGTTGTCAGGAGTGAACAGAAAATATATTTGGCAAGCCACAGGAAAGGCTCAAACCCCTGTGGAGCTTTATGGGAATTTATCTTAAGCGGTGCCCAAAATGGAATTCAGAAAAGCTGTTTAGTATGTCCAATCCCTCATTTAATCTACATATGTTTGCACAATTATTGCTATAATAAAAAAAAAAATATAAAATGAAATACTGTTGGTGGTTACTACTGACAGCTGGAGGTCAGAGAGTAAAAAGCTTTTAGAAGTTCTATTAAGAAGCAAAAAAAAAAGATGAATGTAGAAATACTGGCAGGAAATAACTTATCACTGAGCCGCTACAGCGTGCTGACATCTTCGCAAGGCAATTTCAGTTCAGGTCACTTCCTATTCTATGTGCCTTTTTTACTGTTTACTTTTCTAAAACATAATCATTTATCGGATGTGATTTCAAGTGTAACTTTTGAGACACAGTGGAGAAAACACTGCATTGAACTACTTTATCTGCAGCACCACATCCTACACGCCGTGACAGAATCACGGTTGCAGCTATTGTGTGTATTTGCCTTGCAGGAGCATTATCAGCTCGCATGCTTTTGGCATAACCCAGGAGACTGGGGGAATGGGAGCACTTTCTAATGTGAACTCAGCTGAGAAGGATTAAAGATTTAGAAGCCAGAGGTTATGAAAGGAAACATTGCCCTTGACATTCCAATTTAACTGATATAAAATTTAAAGGTATTAAACAATTTTTTTAATATTATTTTTCATTATTTTTAGATCTGTTAAACCATATCACAAGGTATACCACACCAGGTTCAATCTTGTAATATGCACTAGTACAGAAACCTCATTAGAGGAGGTCACTTCAAGGGTTATTCTTTGGAAGGGAAGATGTCTTTTGGATAACTCAGAAAAGATCAAACAGCAGACAGGGCAGTTGTCCACATTAACCAATAAAATCTTTTCCTTAGTTGCAAGAAAGATGCTGTAAAGTCACTACATCTATAGTTATTGCTTGTTTGCTCTCATTTACTATTAAAATACTGGTCACAATCAAAACCAGAGAGAAATTTTAACGAGAATGGAGCTGGATCCTCATTAATTAACTTGCAGGTGAGAACTGAATCTGCAGAGAATAAATTGCACTTTCTTAAGCCTTATCCTTCTTTTAAGACATTTGT